>NC_091391.1:9335589-9380589 GCF_038502225.1 Cherax quadricarinatus
TACTACCACCCACATACAACCATCAACACCTCCCAGTTACTACCATCCACATACAACCATCAACACCTCCCAGTTACTACCATCCACATACAACCATCAACACCTCCCAGTTACTACCATCCACATACAACCATCCACACCTCCCAGTTACTACCATCCACATACAACCATCAACACCTCCCAGTTACTACCATCCACATACAACCATCAACACCTCCCAGTTACTACCATCCACATACAACCATCCACACCTCCCAGTTACACCATCCACATACAACCATCAGTTACACCATCCACAGTTACTACCATCCACATACAACCATCAACACCTCCCAGTTACTACCATCCACATACAACCATCAACACCTCCCAGTTACTACCATCCACATACAACCATCAACACCTCCCAGTTACTACCATCCACATACAACCATCAACACCTCCCAGTTACTACCATCCACATACAACCATCAACACCTCCCAGTTACTACCATCCACATACAACCATCACACCTCTACCATCCACATACAGTTACTATCATCCACATACAACCATCAACACCTCTCAGTTACTACCATCCTCATACAACCATCAACACCTCCCAGTTACTACCATCCACATACAACCATCAACACCTCTCAGTTACTACCATCCACATACAACCATCAACACCTCCCAATTACTACCATCATACAACCATCAACACCTCCCAGTTACTACCATCAGTTACATCCATACAACCATCCACACAGTTACTACCATCCACATACAACCATCCACACCTCCCAGTTACTACCATCCACATACAACCATCCACACCTCCCAGTTACTACCATCCACATACAACCATCAACACCCCCCAGTTACTACCATCCTCATACAACCATCAACACCTCCCAGTTACTACCATCCACATACAACCATCAACACCTCCCAGTTACTACCATTACTCCACACCTCCCAGTTACTCCACATACAACCATCAACACCTCCCAGTTACTACCATCCACATACACCCATCCACACCTCCCAGTTACTACCATCCACATACAACCATCAACACCTCTCAGTTACTACCATCCACATACAACCATCAACACCTCTCAGTTACTACCATCCACATACAACCATCAACACCTCCCAGTTACTACCATCCACATACAACCATCCACACCTCCCAGTTACTACCATCCACATACAACCATCAACACCTCCCAGTTACTACCATCCACATACAACCATCAACACCTCATACAACCCACACCTCCCAGTTACTACCATCCACATACAACCATCAACACCTCCCAGTTACTACCATCCACATACAACCATCAACACCTCCCAGTTACTACCATCCACATACAACCATCCACACCTCCCAGTTACTACCATCCACATACAACCATTAACACCTCCCAGTTACTACCATCCACACCTCCCAGTTACTACCATCCACATACAACCATCAACACCTCCCAGTTACTACCATCCACATACAACCATCAACACCTCCCAGTTACTACCATCCACACCTCCCAGTTACTACCATCCACATACAACCATCAACACCTCTCAGCTACTACCATCCACATACAACCATCAACACCTCCCAGTTACTACCGTCCACATACAACCATCAACACCTCTCAGTTACTACCATCCACATACAACCATCCACACCTCCCAGTTACTGCCATCCCCATACAACCATCAACACCTCCCAGTTACTACCATCCACATACACCCATCAACACCTCCCAGTTACTACCACCATCAACACCTCCCAGTTACTACCATCATCCACACCTCCCAGTTACATCCACATCCACAGTTACTACCATCCACATACAACCATCCACACCTCCCAGTTACTACCATCCACATACAACCATCAACACCTCTCAGTTACTACCATCCACATACAACCATCAACACCTCCCAGTTACTACCATCCACATACAACCATCAACACCTCCCAGTTACTACCATCCACATACAACCATCAACACCTCCCAGTTACTACCATCCTCATACACCCATCAACACCTCCCAGTTACTACCATCCACATACAACCATCCACACCTCCCAGTTACTACCATCCACATACAACCATCCACACCTCCCAGTTACTACCATTCACATACAACCATCCACACCTCTCAGTTACTACCATCCACATACAACCATCAACACCTCGAAGTTACTACCATCCACATACAACCCTCAACACAGTTACTACCATCCACATACAACATCAACACCTCTCAGTTACTACCATCCACATACAACCATCAACACCTCCCAGTTACTACCATCCACATACATCCACATACAACCAACACCTCCCAGTTACTACCATCCACATACAACCATCAACACAGTTACCATTCACATACAACCATCCACACCTCTCAGTTACTACCATCCACATACAACCATCAACACCTCCCAGTTACTACCATCCACACCTCCCAGTTACTACCATCCACATACAACCATCAACACCTCTCAGCTACTACCATCCACATACAACCATCAACACCTCTCAGTTACTACCATCCACATACAACCATCAACACCTCTCAGTTACTACCATCCACATACAACCATCAACACCTCTCAGTTACTACCATCCACATACAACCATCAACACCTCCCAGTTACTACCATCCACATACAACCATCAACACCTCCCAGTTACTACCATCCACTTACAACCATCCACACCTCCCAGTTACTACCATCCACATACAACCATCAACACCTCCCAGTTACTACCATCCACATACAACCATCAACACCTCCCAGTTACTACCATCCACATACAACCATCCACACCTCCCAGTTACTACCATCCACATACAACCATCAACACCTCCCAGTTACTACCATCCACATACAACCATCAACACCTCCCAGTTACTACCATCCACATACAACCATCAACACCTCCCAGTTACTACCGTCCACATACAACCATCAACACCTCTCAGTTACTACCATCCACATACAACCATCAACACCTCCCAGTTACTACCATCCACATACAACCATCCACACCTCCCAGTTACTACCATCCACATACAACCATCAACACCTCCCAGTTACTACCATCCACATACAACCATCAACACCTCTCAGTTACTACCATCCACATACAACCATCAACACCTCCCAGTTACTACCATCCACATACAACCATCAACACCTCTCAGTTACTACCATCCACATACAACCATCAACACCTCTCAGTTACTACCATCCAAATACAACCATCAACACCTCCCAGTTACTACCATCCACATACAACCATCAACACCTCCCAGTTACTACCATCCACATACAACCATCCACACCTCCCAGTTACTACCATCCACATACAACCATCACATACACCTCCCAGTTACTACCATCCACATACAACCATCCACACCTCAGTTACATCCACATTACTACCATCCACATACAACCATCAACACCTCCCAGTTACTACCATCCACATACAACCATCAACACCTCCCAGTTACTACCATCCACATACAACCATCAACACCTCCCAGTTACTACCATCCACATACAACCATCCACACCTCCCAGTTACTACCATCCACATACAACCATCAACACACTACCATCATACACATCAACACCTCCCAGTTACTACCATCCACACCTCCAGTTACTAACCATCATCAACACCTCTCAGTTACTACCATCCACATACAACCATCAACACCTCCCAGTTACTACCATCCACATACAACCATCAACACCTCCCAGTTACTACCGTCCACATACAACCATCAACACCTCCCAGTTACTACCGTCCACATACAACCATCCACACCTCCCTGTTACTAACATCCACATACAACCATCCACACCTCCCAGTTACTACCATCCACATACAACCATCAACACCTCCCAGTTACTACCATCCACATACAACCATCCACACCTCCCAGTTACTACCATCCACATACAACCATCCACACCTCCCAGTTACTACCATCCACATACAACCATCAACACCTCCCAGTTACTTACTACCATCCACATACAACCATCCACACCTCCCAGTTACTACCATCCACATACAACCATCAACATCAGTTACACATCCACATACCATCAACACCTCTCAGTTACTACCATCCACATACAACCATACAACCATACAACCATCCACACCTCCCAGTTACTACCATCCACATACAACCATCAACACCTCCCAGTTACTACCATCCACATACAACCATCCACACCTCCCAGTTACTACCATCCACATACAACCATCCACACCTCCCAGTTACTACCATCCACATACAACCATCAACACCTCCCAGTTACTACCATCCACACCTCCCTGTTACTACCATCCACATACAACCATCCACACCTCCCAGTTACTACCATCCACATACAACCATCCACACCTCCCAGTTACTACCATCCACATACAACCATCAACACCTCTCAGCTACTACCATCCACATACAACCATCAACACCTCCCAGTTACTATCATCCACACCTCCCAGTTACTACCATCCAAATACAACCATCAACACCTCTCAGCTACTACCATCCACATACAACCATCAACACCTCTCAGTTACTACCATCCACATACAACCCACACCTCCCATCATACAACCACACCTCCCAGTTACTACCATCCACATACAACCATCAACACCTCCCAGTTACTACCATCCACATACAACCATCAACACCTCCCAGTTACTACCATCCACATACAACCATCCACACCTCCCAGTTACTACCATCCACATACAACCATCAACACCTCCCAGTTACTACCATCCACATACAACCATCAACACCTCCCAGTTACTACCATCCACATACAACCATCCACACCTCCCAGTTACTACCATCATACAACATCCACACCTCCCAGTTACTACCATCCACAAACAACCATCCACACCTCCCAGTTACTACCATCCACATACAACCATCAACACCTCTCAGCTACTACCATCCACACACAACCATCAACACCTCTCAGTTACTACCATCCACATACAACCATCAACACCTCCCAGTTACTACCAATCACATACAACCATCAACACCTCCCTGTTACTACCATCCACACCTCCCTGTTACTACCATCCACATACAACCATCCACACCTCCCAGTTACTACCATCCACATACGACCATCAACACCTCTCACCTACTACCATCCACATACAACCATCAACACCTCCCAGTTACTACCATCCACATACAACCATCCACACCTCCCAGTTACTACCATCCACATACAACCATCAACACCTCCCAGTTACTACCATCCACATACAACCATCCACACCTCCCAGTTACTACCATCCACATACAACCATCAACACCTCCCAGTTACTACCATCCACACTACCATCCACATACAACCATCCACACCTCCCAGTTACTACCATCCACATACAACCATCAACACCTCTCAGTTACTACCATCCACATACAACCATCCACACCTCCCAGTTACTACCATCCACATACAACCATCAACACCTCTCAGTTACTACCATCCACATACAACCATCAACACCTCTCAGTTACTACCATCCACATACAACCATCAACACCTCCCAGTTACTACCATCCACATACAACCATCCACACCTCCCAGTTACTACCATCCACATACAACCATCAACACCTCTCAGTTACTACCATCCACATACAACCATCAACACCTCCCAGTTACTACCATCCACATACAACCATCCACACCTCCCAGTTACTACCATCCACATACAACCATCAACACCTCCCAGTTACTACCATCCACATACAACCATCAACACCTCCCAGTTACTACCATCCACATACAACCATCCACACCTCCCAGTTACTACCATCCACATACAACCATCAACACCTTTTTATTTATTCCATTTTATCTTGTATTCTATTCTATTTTTTCGATAAATTTACTAAATCAAGCATCAGTTTACCCTGGCCTTGCATTCCTCGGATCAAGATTCTTGTATCGTCCATGATTACCTTTCCCCGTGATGTTGAGCCTCTCCCTCACCTTCCATGATGTTGAGCCTCTCCCTCACCTTCCATGATGTTGAGCCTCTCCCTCACCTTCCATGATGTTGAGCCTCTCCCTCACCTTCCATGATGTTGAGCCTCTCCCTCACCTTCCATGATGTTGAGCCTCTCCCTCACCTTCCATGATGTTGAGCCTCTCCCTCACCTTCCATGATGTTGAGCCTCTCCCTCACCTTCCATGATGTTGAGCCTCTCCCTCACCTTCCATGATGTTGAGCCTCTCCCTCACCTTCCATGATGTTGAACCTCTCCCTCACCTTCCATGATGTTGAGCCTCTCCCTCACCTTCCATGATGTTGAACCTCTCCCTCACCTTCCATGATGTTGAGCCTCTCCCTCACCTTCCATGATGTTGAACCTCTCCCTCACCTTCCATGATGTTGAGCCTCTCCCTCACCTTCCATGATGTTGAACCTCTCCCTCACCTTCCATGATGTTGAGCCTCTCCCTCACCTTCCATGATGTTGAGCCTCTCCCTCACCTTCCATGATGTTGAGCCTCTCCCTCACCTTCCATGATGTTGAGCCTCTCCCTCACCTTCCATGATGTTGAGCCTCTCCCTCACCTTCCATGATGTTGAGCCTCTCCCTCACCTTCCATGATGTTGAGCCTCTCCCTCACCTTCCATGATGTTGAACCTCTCCCTCACCTTCCATGATGTTGAGCCTCTCCCTCACCTTCCATGATGTTGAACCTCTCCCTCACCTTCCATGATGTTGAGCCTCTCCCTCACCTTCCATGATGTTGAACCTCTCCCTCACCTTCCATGATGTTGAGCCTCTCCCTCACCTTCCATGATGTTGAACCTCTCCCTCACCTTCCATGATGTTGAGCCTCTCCCTCACCTTCCATGATGTTGAACCTCTCCCTCACCTTCCATGATGTTGAACCTCTCCCTCACCTTCCATGATGTTGAACCTCTCCCTCACCTTCCATGATGTTGAACCTCTCCCTCACCTTCCATGATGTTGAACCTCTCCCTCACCTTCCATGATGTTGAGCCTCTCCCTCACCTTCCATGATGTTGAACCTCTCCCTCACCTTCCATGATGTTGAGCCTCTCCCTCACCTTCCATGATGTTGAGCCTCTCCCTCACCTTCCATGATGTTGAGCCTCTCCCTCACCTTCCATGATGTTGAGCCTCTCCCTCACCTTCCATGATGTTGAGCCTCTCCCTCACCTTCCATGATGTTGAACCTCTCCCTCACCTTCCATGATGTTGAACCTCTCCCTCACCTTCCATGATGTTGAACCTCTCCCTCACCTTCCATGATGTTGAACCTCTCCCTCACCTTCCATGATGTTGAACCTCTCCCTCACCTTCCATGATGTTGAGCCTCTCCCTCACCTTCCATGATGTTGAGCCTCTCCCTCACCTTCCATGATGTTGAGCCTCTCCCTCACCTTCCATGATGTTGAACCTCTCCCTCACCTTCCATGATGTTGAGCCTCTCCCTCACCTTCCATGATGTTGAGCCTCTCCCTCACCTTCCATGATGTTGAGCCTCTCCCTCTCCTTCCATGATGTTGAACCTCTCCCTCACCTTCCATGATGTTGAGCCTCTCCCTCACCTTCCATGATGTTGAACCTCTCCCTCACCTTCCATGATGTTGAACCTCTCCCTCACCTTCCATGATGTTGAACCTCTCCCTCACCTTCCATGATGTTGAACCTCTCCCTCACCTTCCATGATGTTGAGCCTCTCCCTCACCTTCCATGATGTTGAGCCTCTCCCTCACCTTCCATGATGTTGAGCCTCTCCCTCACCTTCCATGATGTTGAGCCTCTCCCTCACCTTCCATGATGTTGAACCTCTCCCTCACCTTCCATGATGTTGAGCCTCTCCCTCACCTTCCATGATGTTGAGCCTCTCCCTCACCTTCCATGATGTTGAACCTCTCCCTCACCTTCCATGATGTTGAGCCTCTCCCTCACCTTCCATGATGTTGAGCCTCTCCCTCACCTTCCATGATGTTGAGCCTCTCCCTCACCTTCCATGATGTTGAGCCTCTCCCTCACCTTCCATGATGTTGAGCCTCTCCCTCACCTTCCATGATGTTGAGCCTCTCCCTCACCTTCCATGATGTTGAGCCTCTCCCTCACCTTCCATGATGTTGAGCCTCTCCCTCACCTTCCATGATGTTGAGCCTCTCCCTCACCTTCCATGATGTTGAGCCTCTCCCTCACCTTCCATGATGTTGAACCTCTCCCTCACCTTCCATGATGTTGAGCCTCTCCCTCACCTTCCATGATGTTGAGCCTCTCCCTCACCTTCCATGATGTTGAGCCTCTCCCTCACCTTCCATGATGTTGAGCCTCTCCCTCACCTTCCATATGATGTTGAGCCTCTCCCTCACCTTCCATGATGTTGAGCCTCTCCCTCACCTTCCATGATGTTGAGCCTCTCCCTCACCTTCCATGATGTTGAGCCTCTCCCTCACCTTCCATGATGTTGAGCCTCTCCCTCACCTTCCATGATGTTGAGCCTCTCCCTCACCTTCCATGATGTTGAGCCTCTCCCTCACCTTCCATGATGTTGAGCCTCTCCCTCACCTTCCATGATGTTGAGCCTCTCCCTCACCTTCCATGATGTTGAGCCTCTCCCTCACCTTCCATGATGTTGAGCCTCTCCCTCACCTTCCATGATGTTGAACCTCTCCCTCACCTTCCATGATGTTGAGCCTCTCCCTCACCTTCCATGATGTTGAGCCTCTCCCTCACCTTCCCTCTCACTACAGTGTAATGTGCAGACCTTCTTGCCTAGATAATACGATGTTCATGGGAATGTTAATGGCTCTCTCATTATCATCCCCTTGATATGCCAGTGATATTTTCCCTCACAGGAATATTGTCTGTGAATTTTTACATACTCTTTGGTCAGTATTAGTTCTTATTGGAAATAAATGGCATAAAATACCGACACAATGGAAATATAAACACATATGCAGTATAATGTGATCCTTTATTGACTACGTTTCGCCCACACAGTGGGCTTTTTCAAGTCACAAACAGAAGTTCTGTTTGTGATTTGAAAAAGCCCACTGTGTGGGCGAAACGTAGTCAATAAAGGATCACATTATACTGCATATGTGTTTATATTTCCATTAGTTCTTATTAAGTTCACAACATTACAACCTTCCTCCCTTTCTGGAACATTTTTGATTATGCACAACACATGAAAACACATCAGTCTTTCTTCCTAAATCACAACTATCTCCGTCTGCTAAGAGAAAAAAAAGAAGAAATCTTACTTATATCATAAAATTATAAGAATATTGACAAATCTTCTGATATTTATTTTCACTCTTTCTGAATCAGTAATTTATATTCAGGTCTCTATGCATTCTTAGTATTAGTCAGTTTACTTACTTTTATATAAGGTTCAAAATCCCTAATAAACTGATCAAGTTGTACATTGTTCCAGCCGTACCATTGTTTTCCTGCATCGAGAAAGTAAAGCCGGGGTAGGTCAAGCCAGATCTGCCGAAGAAGCCAGTGTGAAATCTACTTCCATTGTGTCTGCACTGCTTTGCATTGCCAGTAAAATTCCAGTATAAGCAAACTTTTAACTAGTGGCTTAGTGTGGGTTGATAAGCCAGATGGCTTTAAAGAGTGAGTAATGTTAGGGAGAGCGGAGTAGCTGTGTCTCTACCACCATCACCCACATACTTCTCCATGCTTTTACATTTCAAACTACCGCTAACAGACCAGGTGAAGAAAGAAGATATTTTGAGCACTGACGATAAGGCCGAAGGTGCTGTGAATCGTCAGAAAGCGCATATTCATCCCTCAGAAATCGCCTGTGAACACAGTGTGTTACGTAGTTGGTGTGCGGGTCACCAGTTACACCTCTACATGGATTATTTCTGACTTTCAGCAACAGTGTTTCACTTTATAGACAGTTAATTGTCATTTGTAAGCTTGCATTAAGACTTTAAAACGCTCAGAGTGTATTTCAGTGTAGTGACTCCTTACATTTATTAACTCAGTGTAATACATACTCTGCTCAGTGTAACTGAATTATTAAATATGGTTACATAATTAAGTTGCTTGTCCTAGTGTCATTGTTGTGTTTTCTAACACATTTTCTCGTTCAGACTGAAACTTTACTGCTAAATTCCCAGTAATATTTCAAATTGCAGTGTTAATCTGTGCTGTGTGTAACTTATGCTTTGTATTACAACATTAAGTAAATTTTGTTAGGTACATGTACATAGGTGCAGCTGCATGAGTTGCCATGCATGGCAGCATGTGTGTGGATTGTCTGGGATAGTCCGGGTGAGTCAAACAAGATTACTACTTCCACTGTCATTTTTACTGAGATTACTGCATTTTTACTATGAACAAGCTTACTCTTGCATGATGTTCAGTTTCCTGAATACTTTCTCTCTTGAGTAATTCGGTTACCTTTTAACTGTGATACGCAGGAGTCACCCTGTTAACATCTACTTTCCTTGCCATCTTATCTAGTGGGTTTAGCGAAGAGTTAAGATTGTAATAGTAACAATTTGCAATTATTATATTTCTACCTATACATTGTGTAAATTGTTTTTGATTATTTGGACAACTGGATTGGAGCGTTCAACTTTTCACACACCTAGTGACTGACTGCGTACGTGCACTGACAAACTATCCAGAGGCTTGACCTAGTGAGTGACCTTGAGAAGTTGAGAGTGGCTCTATGCAACCAGTGTGCCACTTTCACCCATATTCCATCAGCAGATGGTGTGTGTACTTGTGCATAATAAACATATTAAACTAACTAAACTTGGTATACATGACAACAAGTTGTCATACATGGTAACATGTGTGTAAGTCAGATTGTTTGGGTACCGGATCATCTACGTACAGCTGCACACTCATGCTTGCATACATGAATGCATACATAGTAACGTGTGAGTTACCAAGGATGGCCCAAGGAAGTCGGGCAGAGTGATTTATCTCATTGTCATTGCAACATAACAAGCTAGCAGTGGTTTTTTCAGTGTTAATGTGCAAGGTAAAGCTCATATTGCATACTTACAATCCTTTCTGTTTTTATTTAACCCATATGTTGCATGTAAGCTCCTGGCGTTATATATGTATATGTGTGTGAGTGTGTACTCACTTAATTGTGGTTGCAGGGGTCGAGACTCAGCTCCTGGCCCTGCCTTTTTGCTGATCACTGTTATATCCTCTCTCTCCCTGCTCCTTGAGCTTTAATATACCTCGTCTTAAAACTAGGTACGGTTCCTGCCTCCACCATATCACTTGCCAAAGTCCACTTCCTGACTACTCTGTGACTGAAGAAATACTTCCTAACATCCCTTTGACTCATCTGAGTCTTCAGCTTCCAATTGCGACCCCTTGTTTCTGTGTCCCATCTCTGGAACATCCTGTCTCTGTCCACCTTGTCTATTCCATGGAGTATTTTGTATGTCGTTATCATGTCTCCCCTAACCCTCCTGTCCTGCAGTGTCGTCAGACCGATTTCCCTTAACTTTTCTTTTAACATTCGCTGCCTGACCACGGTAGAATGCGGTTGTGCTCTGCACCCCTCTGGTGTTTTCAGGCTAGCTACCTTGTACCAACATGGCACTGAGTGTGAGGCATCGTGTAAATGCCATTGGCATAGAGCTGCTTCGTGGGTCAATTTCGCCCACTTCAGCGCAGGTGTTACTCCCAACAATCATTAGGGAGACGTATGGTATCCAGGACGATGAGGTGTATGGTGTTGCCCTGAATGGAGCATATAGGATCTTCGTTAAACTGAATTCCACATCTGTGTACGAGTCATTGGTGCATAGATTTCAAGACGTGAGTCTTGATGGTACTCCAGCTGTGAAGGTGCGTTTGATTGACGTATCCCGCCACTTTACGTGGGTCAAGCTTCGTAATGTACCATTCGAGGCAGAAGAGGCTGACATACGAAGTGTTTTTGAGGCATATGGAAACGTACATCTAGCACAGCAAGGCAAGTGGGCGGCAGGTGCTTATATGGGCCGTCTAGAGGGAACATTTACCCTGAAGATGACCCTAAGACATTCCATACCGTCTTATGTCATACTGGAGGACTTTAGAACGCAGGTTCTTGTATCATACGCTGGACAGAGACGTACGTGCAGGTTATGTGGGGCTTACGATCATTTGGCGGCTATGTGTGTGAAGAAGCGGCAGGTGCCTGCACAAACTAGTGAAGCACCTGTTACCAGTGTGGACGCTGTTGCTACGAGCCCCATGCACAAGCACGAGCGTGGGCAATTGTGGAGTGAGGTGGTGGAGCCTCTCGAGAAGCCTGGCGTGTGTGAGGCAAGCTGTGACTCACCAGAAACCAACAATTTGACGGAGCCGAGTGCAGAAGTGTGTGTGCAGGAGGAGGTAAAGGCGATTGAGGAAGAGCTTGAGGAGGTGTTGAGGACTTTGTCACCGCCTGTAGAGGAGGAGGATGTACCTGCAGGGGTGCGAAACACCGAGTTGACAGCGGAGGAATGGGCCATACAAACACATAGCAGGGAAGACGTGGCGAGTGGTGTGGGAGAAACGTCGCCGTGTTTCGTGGGACGAAGCACGGTGGAGGTTGAGGTCCATCGTGCGGCCTCCTTAGAGGATAACATGGAGGACGAGGTCATCACGAGGAAGAGAGCGGCGGCATCAGACTCTGATGATGTCCTGACGCCGTCTCAGAGAACAGGGAGGGTGGATGAATTTCGCTGTGGTAGCCAAGACAAGAGGCACCGGAGGAAGGGGGAAGGGAGGGAAGGTGATGTGAAGACTTGTAAAAACCCAGGTGCAGGTGAACCTGGGAAGAATGGAGAAAAGAGGCAGGGGTGGAAACTTTAACAGCGGCCTCAGGTGTATGACTGTGAATGTGAATGGACTGTGTAAGGGTGTAAAAAGGGAATGGTTTAGAATGCTTCTGCTCAAATATAGAGTAGATGTAGTGTTTCTTCAGGAGCACAATTTCATGGAGGGGAAAGTGCTGGAAATGGCAGGGTTTCAGGTGGTGACTGTGCCATCTGTACGTCTGAAAGGTGGTGTGGGTATCATGATCAGGGAGGCGAGCCCTTTTGTGTTGTTAAGAAGTGAGGGGGAGGGGGGAAGCGTACGGCGTGTTGACGGGTGGTGGATGAAACAGAGGGTATCCTTTGTAAGTGTGTATGCACCGGCAGAAAATGATGTAAGAGTAAAGAGAGATTTTCTATGTGAAGAACTGGTTTTCTTCTTACGTTGTTTACCTGCAGTGGCCATCGTTGGTGGGGACTGGAACTGCGTTATTAGGAGGGCTGACGTGAAACTAAAAGGGGAGGGGCACGTGTCGGCGGCCTTGCGAAATCTATTGAGGGATATTCATTTGCAGGATGCAGTTGGAGGAGGGGCATGGAGGTAGAGCACACTTTTGTAAGAAAGGGTTATGTGGCTAGGTTGGATAGGCTGTATATATCTCAAGGGGTTTGACATTTTTCCGTACAATAGAAGTAGCTTATTTGGAACATCGGGCGGTAGTTTTTTTTTATATTTTATTTAAAAGACATCCATAGTACATAAAAGCAAACGACAAATTGCATAGCAAAAAGAGTGGTGAAAAAAAAGAAAGCAATACACACCTCAATTACAACAATAAGTCTTGCAATATATATTGCAAAATTCTGCATAGTACATGTACTTTCCAATTAATATTGTACATCTGAAAGACACAAATGTGTACAGTAAACAATGACCATTCCAATCCTTGGAGTAATGACATTATGCCTGGAACACTAAACCTAACCTAAAGACTCCTTGGCAAGTGCATCTAATTCCTGATTGTACATCCTGCCACGGAATGTACACCTTACATTGTACATCCTGCCACGGAATGTACACCTTACATTGTACATCCTGCCACGGAATGTACACCTTACATTGTACATCCTGCCACGGAATGTACACCTTACATTGTACATCCTGCCATGGAATGTACACCTTACATTGTACATCCTGCCACGGAATGTACACCTTACATTGTACATCCTGCCACGGAATGTACACCTTACATTGTACATCCTGCCACGGAATGTACACCTTACATTCTGAAAACACTACCCTCCCCCCTTTTTTGCATGTCAAGTCACCTGACACGTAACAATCTTTATATTTAACTTTATATTGTATGAAATGCTTTCATTATTCCATAATGGACAACATGATATGTTCGGTATAACTCATTATATTGAGATAATATAAAAATCAATTCTACATGATTCATGTACAACGTATATCTACTAGACACCCAAACATATCACCTTCTAGAGGAAGGTATAAATATATACATATGTTGCATACACTTTACAACACAACCAGTGAAACAAACAAAAACCTAATCCTATGTCATCCATCAAATACCATACAATATATGTCGTCTCAACGGTAACCTAAACCTACGGGCTCTATAGAGCTCCCATGAAAAAAACAATATGTAATAAGAACATAAGGTGAGTCAAGCTTTTCTAAATATAGTTCAACCATTCATTAAAACCACTACTAAGATGTAATTCTTTTCACATAATATATAACAGTGCATGACCTTCACACTTCGATAAATACTGATGTCTTCCTACCACACTCAATACCTCTTGTTTATATATAGATTTCGCTTTCACACAGTGCACCCACATTGTCATTTCATTACACACATACCAATAATTTTGTTTCTTATATATAATATTCCATCACACTACGACATCTGTCGTCCTTTTTCAATTGCATAATTAATAATTAAATTGAAGAACTTGTATCATTCACAACACACAACCCGCTCATCACACAGTCAAAGGCACTTATGTCTCAGTACTATATTCATTCTCTTCCACACTAAACCCTTTCACACTATCCTTATCGGGAAGCCAGCCCGCCGCGACCCCTTACATTACAAGTAAATCCTATAAATCCCTCAACCTAAAACTCTGACTGCCCTCAGTAAAAGCAGTCTCCCATCCCCCTCCAAAAGTTCCCCTATTACGACACTTAGTTCTGTAAAATGTCACAGCTAACACCTTTATCCTCTCATCCACGCCCACCTCCCTCATAGCCCATGATGTATAAATAAAATCCGTGACCAAATACGCCACTGCATTCTCCACCATCTTACTCACCCCACTTATATCCAAACTTAAAGCCCGCAACACCTGCAACCCTCCCCCACCCACTAACCTAAACATCTTTCCTAACCAGACCCGCACCACTTCTATACACTCACAAAAATATACTGCATGAAAAATTGTCTCCATGCTTCCACACGCTCTACATTCCCCTCCCTCCCTTATCCTCCTATTGAATAGGACAACCCCAGATGGCAAAATCCCATGTAAAAATCTAAACATTACCTCCTGAACACCCGGTTTTACATGTAATTGTTTTAGACGTGTCCACATTTTGCTCCATGCATACATAGGGTGTGCCCCTTCAACAGCAGCCACCACTGACCTACCTTTCAGTCCTTCGAGGACCCGCAATTTAACACACGATGGGTCCCTCACTGTCATTAAAAACCTCAACATGGCCTCACCAACTATTAAATTCCTACCCCCCACCACCACTGCATATCCTTACGTATTCTCACAAGTCCACCTCCCCTCCCGCCCCCTCCCTTATAAAACTTCGTTTTAGGTACACGCGCATCATTCTTTTTTCCACAGGTATAAGCCCCAGCCCTCCCTGACTGACCGGAAGTGTTAACGCCGCTTTACTTAACCATTCGCAGCCCGATCCCCATATAAACCTAAAAAACCCATTTTGTAAACGTTTTACCTCACCTCGCATCAGTGGGTACATGACAACCACATGCCATAACTTGCTGTACAATAGCACGTTCATTACTATTACTCTTTGATGCAGTGTTAGTTGTGCCACCCTCAAACCACCAAGTCTTTTCAATACTCCATCCACTATTTGCACTGAATTCACCTCTTGAGCCACCCGTGTATCTCTCACATAAACTATCCCACATATCAATAGTTGATCCACCACATTCCACCCACCCCCTACCACCTCATCCCCATGTGTACTATCCCTTGGGTCCAGAAACTTAGTCTTCTCAACATTAATTTTCATCCCTGAAGCTTCCACAAACACATCCACCACCTTACCCACCCTAAGCAAGTCCCTATTACCTCTCACCAAAACAGTCGTGTCTCCACATAACCTATGATACCAGCCCCCCTCCCCCCGTTCATTACCCTCCCCACCTCTCGCAACACACCTCCGAATGGCCCTATAAAATGGATCCTGTATACACGCAAACAATATTTGCGATAGTGGGCAACCTTGATGCAGTTCCCTTCGCATCTGTATTTTAACCACTAGTCTCCCATTAACTTTGACTCTCATCGACACCCTCTGATACAATAATTTTGCCAAAGATATTATTTCTTCCCCAAAACCTTGCTAACACATGAACCTCCATAACACTTCCCTTTCCACACTATCATAAGCAGCCTTCCAATCTAACGCCAATACACCCAACTCCCCCAGTTTCTCTATAAATTCTCGAATCATGCCATGCCCTTCATTAATTGTCCTTCCTGGCACCCCATATTGCCCCCTATCAATTACCTTGCCTATCACCCTCTTGATTCTGTTCCCTAATATTCTCGCGAACAACTTATAATCTCCACACATAAGCGAAAGAGCCTGATAATCCATTACGGTTGACTGCTCCCCTTTCGGTACCAACACCACAACGGCCATCCGTTGCTGCTCTCCCATTACCACAGCCACCTTAAGTATGTTAAACAACCTTAATAAAAAGCCCATCAGAACTCCCCAATTCTTTACGTAAAAATCATTTGGCAGCCCATCTATACCCGGCGCCTTTCCCAAGCTCACCCCTGACAACGCCTGCCAAATCTCACACTCCGTAATCGGCCCACCTAATGCCTCCCGATCTTGACCATCAAGCTCACACTGCACATACCTTACCATTTCCCCCAATGCCACTTCACAGATGCCCATGCTTTGCATATGTGACTTAAACCAAGCATCTACATATCCACTCATACACTCCGTCGTTACCAATGCTTGACCCGCTCTATACCCTTCCATCCCTACATGTACGTTTAACCCCATCATCTCCGTCGTCACTCTCCTCTTTCTCTGGCACCTTAACACGCAAGCTGACGGCCGATCACCCCATAGCACTTCTTCCAATCCTCCCATAATTCGTGCACCATCAAAACGCTCATTTTGCAATACCCTAATACTCTCCTTTAAACCCTCAATGTCCTGCACTGGATAGCTTGCTCCTCCTCGTGCATAGCAGTCACGCAGCTGCCCTTCAAGATATCTTTGAAACCCATACTTTGACCGATTATATTCTTTCCCACGACAAATATAATATTCTCTGATGCGAATTTTCGCCACCAAATCCCACCAACTTACCAGAGCATCATCCCACGGCGCCTCATCCACCAACCGTTCCCACAATGGCACAAAAGACTGACGATATTCCTCACCCTGCAACAGATTCACATTTAACTTCCAATAACCTTGTCCCCTTCTAGGCAATCCCTCCCATTCTAGGTCCACCAGTACTCACCTGTGATCCGAGAAAACCGCGTCCACCACACGCACTCTGCTCACTATTACTGTTCGGGGCACGTACAAGCAATTGAGCCTAGTCGCATATCCACAGCTAACAAAAGTATGTTCTACAACCCCACCCCCCCAACGTCCATTAACCCCACCCCATTTAATAATTCCCCCAAAATCCCCAAACAATACCCTGCCCCTCTAGGCTCCACGTCCTTACGCCTTATCACACAATTCCAATCACCACCAATCACAGCTACACCAAGCAAACCACGCAAATAATATACTAGGACATCCTTCACAAATTTATTCTTAATACGCACATCTCCCTCTGCCGGACCATACACACACACACACCAAACTCATCTGTACCCTACCCCACCACCCATCCACACGAATCACCATCCCCTCCCCACCCCTCACAATGCCTCACTACGAACGGGCTAGTTTCCCTTACAAGGATGGCAACTCCTCCTTTCAACCTTATCACATGCTCCACATACACATTATACCCATTCACCTTCAACTCATAGCCTGGTCTGTAGTTGAGTCCCTGCACGACATCAACACTATTACGCACCAAATATTCACTAAGCCATACACACTTTCTCTCTGATCACAATCCATGGATTTAAATTAGATAAGTTTAGATTTAGAAAGAACATAGGAAAGTATTGGTTTGGAAATAGGGTAGTTGATGAGTGGAACAGTCTACCTAGTTGGGTTATTGAGGCTAGGACTTTGGGTAGTTTCAAATTTAGGTTCAGAGCTATAAAAGAAGATCCAGTAACCAGCTAAGGACTCCTAACATCAAAGGTGAAACCAGTAATAACACGAGGAAAATTTGTGGTACTGCCAGCCAGGACACAACTCTCATCACTCACCGGCATCACCACAACACACAACAGACAACAACAAACATGGCTGCTGCCACAGTCCAAGATAACTCCTTCCCAGGATTTGATGTCAAGAAGATCACCGACCCAGAAATAGCTAAACTCCTTACGATTCAGAACCAAACGATCACCAAACTAACTCAAGAAATGCAGGAACTAAAAGCTAGCAATGCAGATTACCTCAGCAAGATCACTGCTCTAGAACATAAACTAGACACTCTGGAACAACAAAGCAACACCCATATCCAGTCCCTAGACACCATCAACACTCTAGAAGACCAAGTCACCCTCCTTACTACCAACATTACAGAGGAAAGATCAAGAGTGGACCAACAACTTGCCAATGTCATAACCAACTTCCAAGACCATAATGACCAACAGCAGCTATCTGACGCTGTTGTAGTTAACAGCAAACATCTCCCACCCACAGTCACCCAAGAGACCTGCATGGAGAACACCCTACAGCTTATCAAGGACCACCTTTGCCTTAACATACATAGTGACGACCTAAAGGATTGCAAACTGATGGGCTACCAAGCAGGTAAAAAACAGTGCTGTTAAAATTCCAAACTAGCCTACAAAGAAACAACCTACTAAAAACATCTATTTCTATGAAAACTGATGTTTACGTCAATGATGCCTTACCAAAACAAGACAAAACCTCCTTCATCGGCTAAGAATTTTTTTTTTATATTTTATTTAAAACTCAGGTACAAAATATATGGGTACATAATCAATATGTAACAAGATACAGGTAGTAAAACAATAATCTGCTGTGACTACACAAATACCGAAGAAGCACTTATACAAAAATCAGAACTGGCTGCTGCACTGTACTGTGCTTCACGTGGAAAGATGGTCTTATAAAAAACGATAGAGTCCTACCTAGTAATGCTTACACTCCCCCCCCCTTGAAAAGCACCACTTTCACCTTAGTATACTCATTGACAAATCTCTTATACATTTATAAGAGCATTAAGGACTTCAATGACAAAATATATAAACACAATCCAGCCGTCTAAACGGCTGACTATAATACAAGGAATGTCTGAACATGATGGCACACATCCACCATGGAACACAATCCACACCCTAACCCTCATATACCCTACGGTAAAAATCAATATCGTGCACGGTGGTGGATTTAACACACTACCGCTGACACTTCAACCCCTTCCCCCATGCCTAGTAACTGTGTCTGCCGTCATCACTCATAACCACCATCAGTCATTGATGGTAATTGTTTTGTGTTTATATTTTATTTAAAAAGACATTACAAATACATTAAAATAAAAGAATAAACGAACCTCTTATCGACTCCGCCAGAGGAAAAATAATTTTTTTCCATTTTCTAAACACACACTGCTGGTTCATCTTTGTGCTGACACAAAATCTCCCCTCTCACCTATGCTTTTTATCTCTTTACTCCAATGCTAAATACCAGATTATACATTTCATCAATCAAAAATATATTACAATAAGCATAAAAATATCAATTATACTTATCATCCGACTAATAGGTGTACGTTGTTATTACGCTGGATTCCATGAAATTTACAAAAGAATTAATACATATATTGACAATCCTCACAATCCTTCCCGTCTTCTAAATACAGTGTACATACATTCAATGACATATCGTTATGATCCAATCATAATTAAATTACACTTCCCCTTTTCCCCAGTGCAAGATAAATGCCACTTGCACTAGACGTTACAACACCTTACATTTGTTCACTTAAACTTATAAAATAAGAACTAACATAAATAAAACTTATAACAATATGTAGATAGTAATACTTGACAAAGTGAAGGTTACCAACTAATATGGTAACAGTACACTAGATATTGAAGCTCATACTCTAATACATATTCCCATATTTATGTATTATCATGCTCAACAAGATATATATATTTATTAACAATGTTCCAGAGCAATATCAGACTTACTCTGTCACGCACTAAGTTACATAATATAACTTAAGGCTCCTAATAAAACATGTACCGGGCAGTACTACCTCAATCATTAAAACACCATCCTGGCACAAGACACTTCAGAAAGCCACCCCCTGCCATCCCCTGACCCCATGCTATCTGTAATAAAAACACTAACTCACGTTCCCTTTCATGCTCAAGTCCGTACCTTATGTCTAAAGTCATGAAACCCCTGTCTCTTAACCAAATGTCACCAGTTCACCCCCCCCTACGCCCACCTCATTCCTAAAGACTTTACACCCATATATTCCACTACCACACACTTTTATTCCACCTTCCATCCTCCACTAAACTCAAAACTGAACAAAAATGCCAGTTTACGGAGAAACAACCCATTCCAGCTCTAAACTACACCCAACCCTAACATTACACCTACCGTCAGATTACGATAACCCAAGGGAAAACTATTTACCCACACCCTCCCATATAGTAGCCTATTTCTGCAAACTGTACGATACACACTCGCCACAAGCGCCCGCACCCTACAATCACCCCCCTCCTCCCGCATGCTCCAAGACACATACAAAAAATCTGCCACTACATACATCACTGCCCTCCGAATGTCATTGGAAACCCCGCCCACATCAAAATGCAAAGCCCTCAAAGTCGAAATGTTTCTTCCCCCTCCCGCCATTATACCCAGGACCCTCGCTAACCATGTCCTTACAACCTCCAAGTTTTCACAGAAATATGCAGCATGAAAAGCCGTCTCCTCTTCCCCACAATGCAAACAAGTGCCCGCACCTACCTAACCCATTCTATATAGCGCTGACCTTGTAGCTTGAATTCCCATAAAAAATCTATAAATCACTTCACGAACCCTTGGCTTTAATCTGATATTCTGAAAGTCTTCCCAAATGCCCCTCCAATCATACATCATGTATGTTGCTACTCCCTGTATCACTTTACCCTGCCTACCTGTCCTCCAAAGCCTACTTACCCTTACTTTTTTTTGCATCCTGTACTGCCAACAAATTACACACCATATCTTCACACACCAGTAGCGTCTTCCCCTTCCACCATTTTCTCACATCCTCCATGACCGCTCCAACCCTTCTACCCCTCTCCCCTCCCACCGTTAAGTACCGCTGCTTCACATACACTGCCGTCACTCATTTGTCCAAAGGTATAAGACCCAGCCCACCCTGCCGCACGCCCATCATCACCACCTCCTTCCGTAGCCATGGCTTCCCATAACCCCACACATACCTCAAAACCACCCTCTCCAGTTCCTGAATATCACATGACCTTAGGGGATATACTTCTGCCACTCCCCACACTTTACTGTACACAAGTGTGTTGACTACCACCACCCTCTGCTGCAACGTTACATCCCCAGCCCTCCACCCACGCATCCTACCCAATGCTCTACTCACAACTTCCTTGGAATTTATTCTCTGCATCTCTCCAGCGTCCGCCATGTACACAACCCCACATATCTTAATTCTATCCACTACGTTCCACCCATACAGTTCCCCCAACCCCTCCCCACCCATGTACCTACTTCTAATAACTTTGACTTTGCTCCATTAACCCTCATCCCTGTCGCCCCACCAAAAATCTCTATTATACGTCCCACATTCCCCAATCCTATTTTCCCTCCCACCAAAACTGTGGTGTCATCTACATACCCCACAATACCACATCTGCCAGGGCCCTCCTCTCCCTGTTCCCACACTCCTTTCTCTATAAGCCTATAAAAAGGGTACTGCATGCATGCAAAGAGGATTTGAGACAAGGGGCAACCCTGTCGCAAACCCTTCCACAACTGCACTGGCAACCCTAACTTCCAATTAACCTGTACCCTGTCCCTCGCAGGCATATACAAAGTAGTCACCCAGCACACAATCTCATCCCCAAAACCCTGTTTTTGTAAAATACTCCACAACATACATCTGTCTACACTGTCATAATCCTGCTTCCAATCAATCCCTAAGATCCCCAACAAAATCCCTAATTCTTCCATGCCCCTCACGCATACTTCGTCCTGGAATCCCACACTGTCCTCTATGTAGGACTCCGTCAAGCACCTTTTTCATACGATTACCTAAAACCTTCGCAAAAACTTTATAATCAGCACACATGAGGGAGATCGCCCTAAAAGCACCCAAGGTCTTCCCCCTCTCCCTTATGGCCCAAAACAACTACCCCTGTGCCTAGCGATTCCCCCAAGACTCCCTTTCCTTCATACAGTTAAACAACCAGACCAGACATTCCTTCATACAATCCCAATGTGTAATATAGAAATCATTAGGAATTCCATCAATGCCCGGTGCTTTTCCTCTACTCAAGCCCATTACCACCTCCTCCACCTCCTCCTCACTGATCCTACCCTCTATTACCGCTCTCTCCTCCTCCCCTAAAATACCCCGAATTCCTTATCCTAGAATCTCTCCCTCCCTTCCTCCTCCATCCCCCTGCTTAAAATTCTCCCTAAACCAATAATCAGCATAATTACTCATTCCATCGGTGGTACTAAGTACCTGCCCCACCCTATATCCCTCCACCCCTTTACACACCTCTAATTCCATAATCGTGGTCATCTGTTGCCTATTCTTAAATCTCCTCAAAACACATCCTGACGGTTTGTCACCCCATAGAACCTCCTCTAAACCTTCCCTCACACATATCGCATCAAAACGAGAATTTTGTATATCCCTCAATCTTCCCCTTAAAACCTCTATTTCTCCAAGCACACACCCTGCCCCTCTTGGCTCCACATCCTTATTCCTGATTACACAGTTCCAATCCCCACCTATTATAGAAACCATGGGTAAAACAAGCATGTAGAAAAGCTAAACCTCCCTTACAAAATTAACCTTCACCCATATGTTACTATCAGCCGGCATATATATCCCCAGAAAACATACTCTAATCTCGCCCCATATCCCCTCTACCCTCACCACCCTCCCCTCCCCCCTTCTTCCCACATGAGCACGTGGAAAGGGCTGGACTCCGCCACTGCCACTGCCACCCCACCCTTTAATTTTCCTGAACTACCAGCATACGTCCTAAAACCGTTCAGCCTCAACTCTCTGCCACGCTTAAAACCGTGTTCTTGAATAAAACACACATCATTGTTAAAACGCCGCAAAACATCCTCCAACCATACTCGTTTACCGTCAGCTCTAACGTCATTCACGTTTATAGTTAGACACTTAAAGATTCAGAAAGGGTGGCTTTCCTCTATGTCTCTGTGTCCTGTCTGTTACACTTTTTGCTGCTTCTGCCTTTTCCCGTGCACTATTGCCCGCCTGGACCCCCTCCCCCCCTGTGCACTACCCTGTCCCTTCTTAATCACTCCTGCCCACATCTTCCCTGAACGCTGAGCTGGTGTTATAACCTCCTCATCAGATGAGCCTCCAGCTCTCTTTCTAGATGTACCCTCAAACTCCATATCAGTATTTCCACTCCCCTTGTGTACCTCAGTTTCCACCTGTAGCAACTGCAACATGCCAGACTCTGACCCTGGAGGCCCTGGAATCTGCTCAATCAGGTCCTTCTCAACCATCAGAATTCTCCCATCTGTAGATGGGTTCTCCTCCGCAGGCACGTGCAGGAAAGACTTAATCATCTCCTGTAGGGGTGTAGATAACTCCTGTAGGTCACCTGCCTCTCCCACCCCCACAGGCTGCTGCTAAACACCCGGGTCTGTCTGCAGGGGAGCATCCGAAGCCACTGGTAGCGTCACACAATTCTCTTCCACGCCCTCCACTTCGTCCACCCAATTACCTTTGCCTACTGCACTCATAGTCTTCGGCAATGGTGCCGCCAGAGACTCTGTGACTACTTGTCGTTCCAAAGGCCGCGGCGCTGCTGCCTTACCACACCCAGCCACCATGTGGTCAAAAGCACCACACAGGCGACACGTCTTGCGTTGTCCTGTGTAGGCCACATACATCTGTGTCCTAAATCCTCCAGGACAACATACGAGGGAATAGGTCTTCTCAATGTCATCTTGACGGTGTAAGATCGGGCAAGCAACCCTGCATAGATTCTATCCATCCATCAGCCCAAAGTTATAGCATGCACCTCACCATATCGTTGAAAAATCTCTCTGATATCCACATCGTTTGCCTCAAAAGGAACGTTGCGGATCCTCACCCAGGTGTAGTATTTTGAGGCATCCCACAGGCGTACCTCCAGTCCAGATGATATAGTGATGCTGTTCTCCTGGTACTGGGTAACCGTCCTTTCATATGACTCCATGGTGCAGAACTTTATGAAGATTCTTCAAGAACCATTAAGCGCTATTCCATGTAGTTCTTCATTGTCAGTGCCAAACGTGTCCCATATAATCGTTGGTAATAAAACAGAGGCATTCGTCGGATAAATTGTCCATTTAACAAGGTCAACACACACGGTGTTGTTCCTCCTGCGGAAGCTGGCAGCCATCTTGGTGAAAACAGGAAGTTGTGCAACAGAGAAAGCAGGAGCATTTTGCACGGTGCGTCCACACGGCCCGAGAGCGATGAGGACAATGGCTAAGAAAATTACACTATGCCCCAAAAATCAACCAGTGCTTTGTGAGAGACGGAAAAATCGCAGTTAGGAAACAACCCACAGGGAAGAGATACTTCATCTCCACAGAACATGACCTTAAAACATTCCTAAGTGAGGCTGGATTAACAGAATCAGAGTAAAGTGCAGATAATACCCACAGTCCACCGTTAGTGTTATATTGTCATAAATTTGTGCCCCCCTAAAATTCTAATACCCCAACTACTTTTGATTGTCATTGTTGTATTCAACGACCATTCTACCTCATAGTCTTAATTGTGTTTAATATCTGCAGAATCTATCTCCTTTTTTACAACTTACCACATCACTGTTCTATCTTATTTTATTATAAACTAACCATAACTTGTCCTCAATTATTCTACCTCACTTTAAGAAATAATCAATTGCCCAATTTTATTCTAAAATCCCTATTATTGTCCAATTTTACTTTAAATTATATTGACCAAACTTATTGTAAACTTTTTTTATTGCCCATTTTTATTCTATACTTTTTTAAACTAGTATTTTCAACTACAACTTTTATATTATCCTGTCTACCATCTTACTAGCATATTATAACCAAGTCATTGCCATTTTTATTTTCATCATTTTTTTATTATTCTTTTGCTACCTTAACTTGTGCATTTTATCTTGTCAATTTAAATCTAGTTATACTCTAATTCTTGTAAACAACTTATATAAGACCTTAGTGCAATTACAATTGAGAGTCTTGTGCCTTTTTTATATTATTAGATTAAACTCAGTTATACTATAGCTCATTCTAGCTCAATACATAGTCAATACCAAATTCATTATATTAGACCATAGTGCAATTACTAGTGAGAGTCTGGTGCTATTTTTAATTTGTATTTTTATATTATTAGATTAAACCTAGTTGTACTGTAGCTCATTCTTGCTCAATACATAGACTATACCAAAGTCATTATATTAGACCTTAGTGCAAATACAAGTGAGAATCTTGTGCTATTTTTAATTTGTAATTTTATATTATTAGTTTATACCTAGTTGTACTTTAGCTCATTCCAGCACAACACATAGACAACATCAACTTCATTATGTGTATTAGTGACTATACTCTAGATGTCCAAAATACTTTAGCTATATACATGTCCAAACTTCCCACCACTACAGATATCAGTACTAGAACTCAACACACAACTCAAGATATAAATAACCATAATTTAAACCTAGAAGATGATTGATCACGTTGACCCTGATCTCAACCTCCATAATCTGACACCCAATCAAAACCTATTGGAAAGTAACTGCCTTTATTACACAAAATCACAGCCAGCACTATCCTAAACAATGCTAAAAGTCTATCAGTACTTAACTACAACATCATCACTATGATGACCTCCTGGCACTCCTTGAATCACTAAAGACACCCTTCTCCTGCATTATTCTTACTGAGACCTGGCTTAAGCAGGACACAATAGATATCTACCCACTACCAGGATACACAGCAATCCACAACTGCAGACCATACCAAGTTGGGGGTGGTATTGCAATCTATTACTCTAACCAATTATCTTGTCTTAGCACCACTTGCTTTAGTGATGAATATGGGGAATACATTTTTGCTAATTTTACTGTAAAAAACCTTAAGACACCTATGACAATCAGTGCCATTTACCGGATACCTCACACAAACATCCCAAATTTCAGTGAGAAATTAAAGGCACTAATAACAAACAGACAAATGAATAAGCACCACCTTCTCTTAGCTGGAGACTTCAACATCAACCTTGGCTTACTAGATGATCAGCCTGTAACTGATTTCATCAACAATATGAACAACACACTTCTCATACCAACAATAACTAAACCAACCAGGCTTACTGAGACAAGTGCAACCATAATAGACCACGTATGGACCAATATACTAGCCCCCCTTAAATCAGGGATAATCACAGATAGCACTACAGACCACTACCCTACCTTCCTCCTGACAAACATTAGTAAACCACCACTTGAATACAACAAAGTCTCATTTAGACTCCATGACGAGGCCTCAATAAGGAAGTTCACAGCTGACCTAGAGACTGTTGAGTGGCCTACAGAATTCTCCAAGGCCAATGGTATTGATGACTGGACAGACATTTTTCTTAACAAATTACTTAGACTATACAACAAACATTGTCCTATAAAAACAAAACAGATCACAAACAAACGGCTTGGTTGCCCATGGAGTTGCGCAAATTAACATTAAGATCGACAGCACTCTAATTGCCAGACATAATGAGGGAAAATTCTTAGGCCTATACCTCGACAACAACCTGAATTTCAGCACCCATATTCAGCACATAACCAAAAAAGTATCCAAAACGGTTGGGATCCTCTCCAAGATACAATAAGTGATGCAAAATGCCCTTCTCACACTATACCACTCACTTATATATCCATACCTCACCTACCCTATTTGTGCTTGGGGATCAACTGCAGCAACACACCTAAAGCCAATAATAACCCAACAAAAAGCTGCAGTAAGAATAATCACTAAATCCCATCCCTGGCAACACCCCCCCCTACTCTTCATAGATCTAAACTTACTCCGTGTTCAGTACATCCACACTTACTACTGTGCAATCTACATCTACAGGACCTTAAATTCCAATATTAACCTTGACCTAAAATGCTATCTTGATAGTTGTGACAGAACCCACAGGCATAACACCAGACACAAACATCTCTATGACATTCCCCGTGTCCGACTAAACCTTTACAAAAATTCAATGTATGTCAAAGGCCCTAAAATCTGGAACACCCTTCCTGAAAACTCTAGAACTGCAGACCCATTCCTCACCTTCAAAACTACCATTAGAAAACATCTTATATCCCTGATACACCCTGTCAACTAACTACACGAATACCACCTGGTGGTTCACACACTCACTCACCCATTTGACCATAAACAGAAATATCAATCTCAATCTAAAATAATGAATCCTAACTAGTCATATGTTGGCCTGTGAACTCCAATACTGAAACTATGTACTGTGCCAAAACAAAAGCATTCACATTGCTAAACTCACAAACTAGTATTCAGTCACTTAGCCATAATACCAACTTACCTCATAATTTGTAATACTTTAAATTTAAGAATTAATCTAAGTCTGCCCGAAATGCCTAGCCATGCTAAGTGTTCTAGTGGTAAACTCTGTAATTATTATTTTGCTACATGTAAACCACACAATAACCAAATTCTGTAAACCCAGCATTGTAATCCTTATAGAGAATAAACTTTGAATTGAATAATGGCGCTAAAGCTAACCTATGACATCGAACTTCACTCTATCATCATTACTGATTCTATGTCATCATTGAAGGCTCTTGACTCATATAATGACTCCAATAACATGCTCATTGGAGAAGCCAGGTAAAGATACTCAAATATCAGGGACAAAGGAATTAATGTACAGTCTTTTTTCTTGAAATACCAGACGTATACTGTGAATTTCATATAACCTGTAGTTACCAGCAGTCGCAATATACACAACGAGTAGCAATTATTACTACAGAAAAAGCGTCCTTCCTCCAAAATTTCTACCAGTCAACTATAGTAATAATATAGCATTTATTGTGGTGGAGACGAAAAAAGAAAACTAGAAAAGCTAGATTCAGTGATTGATAAACAAGGGTTGAGGCTCGACCGTTCGTCATTGTAGGAGCTGCCAGAAATCACCGATTCTTCAACACGCAAGTTATACTTTTGTATCAATCAAATCACATATTACTCAGGTAGATAATTTCAAGTAGATCCTTCATGTGTTAGCCCAAATCACCGACCAGTATGTTTTAAATAAGTGACCCACTGATCAGATCAGATCGACTGGTCCGAACCCTCGACTGGTCCGAACCCTCGACTGGTCCGAACCCTTGACTGGTTACAAACGGATTCGTTGGACAATAAAGCAGACTGTAAACGGATGGGGTTGTAGGCGCCCTTATCAAACACAAACAATAAATATAAATCAGGAATGTACACGGTAAGCTGTCCAATATACAAGTACAGTTAGAAATAGAAATACATATAGCTAGAGCTTCATTTAAGGAGGTTATTAACAGAGTATTCAAGAGGTTGCTAGTAGAATTACAATAAATCAATCATTCAAATCATTATGAAGCTCTGTGTAGTCTGCAGTCAATCAAACAAACGGGCTTCCACATGGATAAATTGTCATTTTTGTGGAAATTGGTGTCACGCCCCTTGTGCAGATATCCAAGAACTAGCTACAAGCAGTATTAAAACAGGGAAGTGTTTTTGGGTATGCCCAAATGAGATAAATCTGTGGACTAAAATCACAAGGGTATTATTAAAAGAGGATAACATCAAAGCTGCTTTCATAGACAACCTGGAAGCGTTCTACAACAGATGGGAACATAAAAAGTCTGGGCTGAATGGTACTGCCCTTGATACTGGCCATGTAGTCAGAAACTGTAAGGCTGGAGGTGATGTCCTGGTAGTCAGTAAATGTGGGGCTGATAGTGCTGTCCTGGGAGACAGTAATGGTGAAGCTGGAGGTGCTGTCCTGGGAGACAGTAATGGTGAAGCTGGAGGTGCTGTCCTGGGAGACAGTAATGGTGAAGCTGGAGATTTTGTCCAGGTAGTCGGGAATTATACGCAGGAAGGAATACATATAAATGACCTCATAGGGGACAGGAGCCGTAGTGGGGAAACAAGTGTAGTCAAAGATAAGATAAAACCAGTATTGCAAACTAGAAATACCACAGGAAATAACAAACAAGAGGACTCCACTAGCAATAGTGAGGATATATTACCAAAAACAACTGGAGGGAGCTCCATTGTTGGTGCTAGGGAGGATAGGAATAAGACAGGGAAACATGCACCAACAGGGAATATAGTCACAGAAACCCAAGGCAAACGGAAACCAAGCCCGTGCACATACTATGCACTTGGTATCAGCAGACATGGGAAATCTGGAAAAACAGACGAGACGTGCAACTATGACCACCCTAGAAAATGCCATGCCCATATGACAACTGGAAAATGCAAACTCCCTTCCTGTAAGCTTTTTCACCCTGAAATGTGTACCTCTTCAGTACAGGAAAGACTGTGCTATAACTTAAATTGCCAGGCACACCATCTAAAGGGGACAAAAAGATACAAAACATCCAGGCCATGGGAAAACCTGGGTAGCCACAGCCACTCAAGAGGGAGAGGTCTTTTAGTGCCAGGAAGGAAAAAAAAACTGGCAGGAAATGGCAGAAATCGTACACCAAATCCAGTCATTCCTGGAGTGGAACCACAGTCGATGGCCTCCACTCCAAACCAACAGATACAGATACTAATGCCGGAAAAAGAATCCCCCCCCCAGTACCAACAATACCACCAGTCCGATGACATTCTTCTTTGCAAATATACAGGGTCTAAAGCCAGCAACAGACAACAAAATACCTTTCATCCGTGGACTGCTTGCAGAGGCAAAGGCAATGTTCGCGGCTTTCACTGAGACCCACATAAAGGATCACTTGGACAACGAAATATGGATCCCAGGTTACAACCTATACAGATGTGACAGAGTGAACAGGCAAAAGGGGGGGGTTGGCCTGTACACTGCAGAGTCACTTGTTTGCACAGAACTGCTTAATGCCTCAAATGATGTAGCGGAAGTTTTAGCAGTAAAGGTCGAGAACCAAAACCTAATCATTGTGGTAGTCTACAAGCCTCCAGATGCAACATCCCTGCAATTCCAGGAAAAGCTGTTAAAAATTGACCACTGTCTGGAAAATCTTCCAGCTCCTGCACCCAACATCTTGCTCCTGGGGGATTTCAACTTAAGGCACCTAAAATGGAGGAATATAGCAAATAATATTGTTGCAGTAATAACACCAGGAGGCAGCTCTGATGAAAACTCACACTCACACGACCTTTTAAATCTCTGCACAAAATTCAATTTAAACCAGCAAATAATAGAGCCTACTAGACTGGAGAATACACTAGACCTCATCTTCACTAACAATGATGATCTGATAAGAAATGTCACCATATCAAAAACAATATACTCAGATCACAACATAATTGAGGTTCAGACATGTATGCGTGGAGCCCCAGACCGACATAATGAGACTAGTCACGAGGGAGCATTCACCAAATTCAACTTCAATAACAAAAACATAAAGTGGGACCAAGTAAACCAAGTCCTAACCGATATAAGCTGGGAAGATATACTAAGCAACACAGACCCCAGCTTATGCCTAGAACAGATAAACTTGGTGGCACTCGATGTATGCACAAGGCTTATTCCTCTAAGAAAAAGGAGGAGTAGATGTAAAATAGAAAGAGACAGGCGCTCCCTTTATAGGCGACGGAAAAGAATAACAGAGCGGCTAAAAGAGGTCAATATATCTGAAATGCGTAGGGAGACACTGGTCAGAGGAATAGCAAGCATCAAACTTAAGCTAAAGGAATCTTATAGGAGTCAGGAATCGCAGGAAGAACTAAAAGCCATAAATGAAATCGAAAGAAATCCAAAGTATTTCTTCTCCTATGCCAAATCAAAGTCAAGAACAACGTCCAGTATTGGGCCCCTACTTAAACAAGATGGGTCCTACACAGATGACAGCAAGGAAATGAGTGAGCTACTCAAGTCCCAATATGACTCAGTTTTTAGCAAGCCGCTAACCAGACTGAGAGTCGAAGATCAAAATGAATTTTTTATGAGAGAGCCACAAAATTTGGTTAACACAAGCCTATCCGATGTTATCCTGACGCCAAATGACTTCGAAAAGTGATAAATGACATGCCCATGCACTCTGCCCCAGGGCCAGACTCATGGAACTCCGTGATCATCAAGAACTGCAAGAAGCCCCTATCACGAGCCTTTTCCATCCTATGGAGAGGGAGCATGGACACGGGGGTCGTCCCACAGTTACTAAAAACAACAGACATAGCCCCACTCCACAAAGCGGGCAGTAAAGCAACAGCAAAGAACTACAGATCGATAGCACTAACATCCCATATCATAAAAATCTTTGAAAGGGTCCTAAGAAGCAAGATCACCACCCATCAGTTACACAACCCAGGGCAAAATGGGTTTAGAACCGGTCGCTCCTGTCTCTCTCAACTATTGGATCACTACGACAAGGTCCTAAATGCACTAGAAGACAAAAAGAATGCAGATGTATTATATACAGACTTTGCAAAAGCCTTCGACAAGTGTGACCATGGCGTAATAGCGCACAAAATGCGTGCTAAAGGAATAACAGGAAAAGTCGGTCGATGGATCTATAATTTCCTCGCTAACAGAACACAGAGAGTAGTCGTCAACAGAGTAAAGTCCGAGGCAGCTACGGTGAAAAGCTCTGTTCCACAAGGCACAGTACTCGCTCCCATCTTGTTCCTCATCCTCATATCCGACATAGACAAGGATGTCAGCCACAGCACCGTGTCTTCCTTTGCAGATGACACTGGAATCTGCATGACAGTGTCTTCCATTGCAGACACTGCAAGGCTCCAGATGGACATCAACCAAATCTTTCAGTGGGCTGCAGAAAACAATATGAAGTTCAACGATGAGAAATTTCAATTACTCAGATATGGTAAACACGAGGAAATTAAATCTTCATCAGAGTACAAAACAAATTCTGGCCACAAAATAGAGCGAAACACCAACGTCAAAGACCTGGGAGTAATCATGTCGGAGGATCTCACCTTCAAGGACCATAACATTGTATCAATCGCATCTGCTAGAAAAATGACAGGATGGATAATGAGAACCTTCAAAACTAGGGAGGCCAAGCCCATGATGACACTCTTCAGGTCACTTGCTCCATCTAGGCTGGAATATTGCTGCACACTAACAGCACCTTTAAAGGCAGGTGAAATTGCTGACCTAGAAAATGTACAGAGAACCTTCACGGTGCGCATAACGGAGATAAAACACCTCAATTACTGGGAGCACTTGAGGTTCCTAAAACTGTATTCCCTGGAACGCAGGCGGGAGAGATACATAATTATATACACCTGGAAAATCCTAGAGGGACTAGTATCGAACTTGCACACGAAAATCACTCACTACGAAAGCAAACGACTTGGCAGACGATGCAACATCCCCCCAATGAAAAGCAGGGGTGTCACTAGCACGTTAAGAGACCATACAATAAGTGTCAGGGGCCCGAGACTGTTCAACTGCCTCCCAGCATACATAAGAGGGATTGGTTTAGAAAGACACGTAAGCAAACACTATAACATATTTATTAGAAAACGTTTCGGTCCCGGGACCTTGATCACTTCTAACATACAGAGGTAGAAAGACATTATATATATAGGCGGAGAGTGAGATGTGACGCACGTGACCTGAGGAATGTCATAAGAACATAAGAATGGAGGAACACAGGCTTACTCACGATGCATTACTCTAACAGAGTAAAGATCAAACCAGCGAGTGGCACAACCAATGAGTCGTCCAAACTAGCACTTGCAGCTGTCGTTAGTGGCAGGCTGCAAGTCAAATGTAATGCGATTTTATCGCTCAAAGAGGCCTTTGTTGTCGTCTGTACAGACGACACAGAGGCTGAGAAACTACTTACCACCACTGCTACTACCACTCTACGAGACCAGGGATTTCTTGTATTGACTTCCCCAGCACTGAGGGCCAGGAGAACTGTGTTCCTCAAGCGACTCGACAACCTTATCACTGTACAGGCCACTGAAGAAATCAAGTCATCTATCGAAGCAAAGAACCCTTGGGCCAAGGTGGACTTCATTACTAAAATACCCAATGCTTCATCCATGCTGAAGGTCACCTTCAGTAACGTCAACATGGCAGCCAGAGCTCTCGCTGAGGGCCTGGCTATTCACTACTTCCACATCAACCCAGCCTTCATCGAAGCAGAGAAATTCCAACATATCTCACAGTGCTATAATTGTTACTCATACTTACACAGCACAAATGATTGTCCTACCAAGGACAAGAAGTTCTGCTCCACCTGTGGCCGTGAGGGTCATGACTTCAAGAATTGCACTACTGCTTCACCACCTAAATGCTTGAACTGCAAGAATGACCACCATACTCTTGCTGCCAGGTGCCCTACCAGAAGAGACATACTCAAGAAACAACAACAACAAAAGAAACCCAACCCACAAGCAACCACATATTCTGCTATCGCCAAGCTTCAAGCAGACACTACCAAGATACTACATGCCACGCAAGCTGCTCCCACCACTTCCCTGCCAGCACCTACTGCCGACTCCACCAAGATTCTTTGTTGCATTATGTATGCTCATGTACAGAATGCAGCTGAGCCTGGTTCCTTCAACACCACCATCAATGAACTTTTCAAACTAAATAATATGCCTGGCCTCACATTCCCTGCATCACCACCTTCCACTGAGATCCTAAAATCTACTGCAAATATTACCAGCATCACCGCTGCTCCACCGCTGTCACAACCTCCACTAGACACAGAGATGGACCAATCAGAGACCTCTGAGACGTCGGCAAAACCCACCAATGAGAGTCCACTACCGCTTTCATCCACTGCTAGAGCAACTGACCAGTCGGAAATCTCGCCTTCACCAGTTCAGCCACCAGCCAAGAAAGCAAAAACACAAGACACTGCGGATGCACCTCACGGTGCCACTGTCACTGACACTGCTGCACCACAACAAGTCCGATATCTGAAGGGTGTATACTTCTACACAACCAAGGAGTATAAGAACACAATGCTGTCTTCAGAAATCCATCATCACCTCCAGGACGGAACAGTCAAGTATACCTACGACCAAACTGCTACATACACCACTGCAGACATGACCAGACTACTCACTGCCAACACCCAACACCTTGTGGAAGTCAAGTACACCTCAAAGAGGAAATTCAGGATGCTTCAGAATAGGGACCTTGAAGACGGTACCCTCGTCTAGCACGACTATCCATGACCATTCACCCAGCACTTTGCTGTCCGCTAAAGCTGGGGTGTGGCTCCAATCAACCCTGTAACTGCTGCCTCTGCCCTACTGCGCTTCTCTTTGGGGAAGTCAGCGCAAGATAGAAGAAGACGACATCCTCCAACCGGAGGGCCAAGAAAGAAGAAAGATGAATATCGTCACCCCCCACCCGGGGGGGCCACTGCCGGGTCACCATCTGGAGAAGACCTGGGCCAGAAGGACCTGTGAATCAACATGAATGAAAATGAACACCAACACACGACACTCCACACAGGAGAGCACAGCGCTAGCACGATCGACACCATGCATTGCCCTTCTAGGGCATGGTTGGTGCCAGAGCCCGAGTTTGTACCTTACAAGATGAGGGGGGTACTTGTGCCTCCTCCCATGGGAGACTTAGGTCTCAGACACTCCCTAGACAGGGAGCCAGTGCCTGGCCAGCACTTGGAAGGGCCCGGGCCGGGAAAATACCGGCGAATCTTTAACAACAACAGGAACACTGTAGAAGGCCTACTAGCCCATGCAAGGCAGGTCCTTATCAAAACAACCTCTGCCTATGAGGACGGGTAGATGATGAAATCATGTGACTCCTGTGTTGTTGGGTTGGTGCTGCTTAAATCATGTATGCCAATGTTTTTGAAATTTTGTAGTTTCCAGTGTTGCGTTCTATAGTGTCGGTGACGGCGATTAGTGAGGCTTCTAGGCACCATCGGCGTCTGAGGTCTGGTTCGGTGAGAACGAGTTGTGCCTCGTTCCAGTTCATCAAATGCCCCGTGGAGTCTCTGTGGAGGACACATGCGTACCTTACATCGTCTCTGTTAGAGGCATTTTGATGCTCATTCAGGCGGACTGCAAGATCTCTGCCTGTCTCGCCTACATATTTCTTGGGACAGAACCCACAGGGTATAGTGTAGACGCCTGCTGTAGAAGTTAGAGGTGTGGGGCTGCGTTTCGTAGTGAGGTCTTTGACAGAGGATGTGTTTATAGTGGAAACGTTGATGTTACTCATAGCAAGTGCCCGGCGATTATTCGTGGCAACATCGCCACATGGGAGTACTATGAACTGTTTAGGGGGCTGTTCCATGGGCGGTTTGTTGAGGATAGCTTGTGCCTTGAGTCTGCAATCTCGGATGAAGAAAGATGGGAACTGAAGACGTGTAAAGGCTTGTGTTATGTAAGTGCATTCTTCTTCTAGAAAACAAGGGCTGGATATGCGATGAGCTCTCAAGAAGAAGCCAATGAGGACTCCTCTCTTAGTGCGGGTGTCTTGGTGTGAATAAAAATGTATAAGATCGTCCTTGTTGGTAGGTTTTCTATACACTTTGAAGAGAAGTTTGTCACTGTCGGGAGATCTGCACAGTAGAACGTCGAGGAAAGGAAGTTTGCCATCATTTTCGAGTTCAAGTGTAAACTTTATTGATGGTTCAACTGCATTGATCTTGTTGAGAAGGGCCTGGATATTGAGACGTCTCGGATAGAAAACCAATATATCATCAACGTATCTTAGCCAGGTAACGGTGTTTGGGAATGAGGGTGCTGAATTTCTCTGTCTCCAAGTTTTCCATGAAAAGGTTGGCAAGCACAGCACTGAGCGGGCTGCCCATTGCCATCCCAAAGCATTGTTTGTAACAGTTGTCCTGATACCTGAAGAAGTTGAAATTAACACACAGTTCCACTAGATTGATGAAATCTAGAAGAGGTAAAGGGAGGTCGTGGTTTTCAGTGAACCTGTCTCAGAATGTTGATTGCAGCGTCAGTAGGAACGTTGGTAAAGAGGGCTGTGACATCGAAGGAAGCCATGCTTTTGTTTTGACATTCAGGTTGGAAATTCGGGAGAGAAGGTCACCTGAGTGTTTGAGGTGGGCTTGACTGATAGTGCCCAGAAGCGCTGAAAGGTATTTGGCAAGGTGGCCGGCAAGTCTGTGTGGTGCATTCCCTATGCCCGAAGTGATAGGCCGTAGTGGGATGCCAGGTTTGTGTGTCTTAGGAAGGCCATATAGGCGTGCTGGTTTCGGTTGACCTGGTAAAAGTTTAAGTAGCTTTTTGCCTTGTTCTGATTTTCGTAAGATGCTACGAGCCTTTTGAAGGAAAGTCTGGGTACTTTGAAGTAGCACTGATTCCGATACAGGCTGGTATGTGTTGGCATCGTTGAGAAGATTTAAGACTTTATTGTTGTAGTCGACAGTGTTGAGTAACACCACACCACCTCCTTTGTCAGCGGTTGTAATGACGATATCATCGTCATTACAACCTATGTGACATGTCAAGATATCTTATTAATGAAAACAAGATATCAGATATTCTAAGCAAATTTCCTAAATTTGCTTGTAACAGATAAGTGAACTATAGATATATAGATATAAATCCATATGTATTCATGTTAACCCATTGGGGCCTAGTTCCTGGGCGTTTTGTGTATCCATATGCTCTTGTGCTACCGTCCACAGGATGGATATGGGGTGCACAATAAACTAGCCAACTCGGTGGCAAAATCTAATCTAAATGCTGGAGTACCCCAGGGATCTGTCGTCTCCCCTACCCTCTACATTTTATACACTAACGACATTCCAACACCTGCATTCCACAACTCCATCACTCCAGCCTATGCAGACGACATTACACAACTCATCACTCATGCCAATAAGAACATAAGAAAGGAGGATCACTGCAGCAGGCCTGTTGGCCCATACTAGGCAAGTCCTTTACAAATTAGGCACAAGTGCAACTCTTGGGTATCTTTATTGAGGAAACGTCTCGCCACACAGTGGCTTCATCAGTCCAATACAAAGTAGAAATGGGTAAGGCGAGTAGAAGTATGAGGTAAACCTCCTACTTCTACTCTCCTTACCCATTTCTACTTTGTATTGGACTGATGAAGCCACTGTGTGGCGAAACGTTTCTTCAATAAAGATTCCCATGTGTTGCATAAGTGTCTCAATTCTTCAACTTGTCGGTTTTCAAAACCATTCATCACAATGGTACCTGTCATAGAAGGTACCTGTCAGAGAAACCAAGGTTATTTGTAAATAGGGTTAGGAGCAGGATCATGCAAGGAGTAGAAAAGGTTGTGTTGGTTTGTGGGTCTGCGAATGTCTTCGTCAAGGAGAGTGGTCCAATAGTCATGTCGTGTATCAAGTTTGTCTATCTGTCTGTAACTGAGCATCTTCCAGTACAGATTCAGAGCAGGGATGTCTAATTGGGCATGGAGAGACTCGCATGTGGCGAAGTCCTCCCATCTGACATCAAGCACCCAGTGCAGCACCTTGTTCTGCTCACGCTGCAGTTTAAATAAGTTTGTTTTTGCTGCAAAAGAGAGGGCTAGAGGAGAGTAAGTTATCATAGGACGTATTAGGGATTTGTAGCGGTGTAGTTTGGTGCGTTGGGAGGCATGTTTCAGCTTGTATAGGCCCGCAAGGGCCTTGCTAGCTAGGTAGTCAAGATTAACGCCAAGCACAGTTACAGATTGTGTGATGGGGATGTAAGTGCGGGTGTCAGCTGTTCTGAGCTCGACAGGCAATGGAGGATCACGTTTCCTGTAGTTAAAATACGTATTGTGATGAATGGTTTGAAAAACCGACAAGTTGAAGATTGAGACACTTATGCAGCATATGGGAATCTTTATTCAGGAAACGTTTCGCCACACAGTGGCTTCATCAGTTCAATACAAAGAGGAAGGCGTAAGGAGAGGAGGAGTATGAGGTAATCAAAGGGGAGATTGAGCAAAAAAAAATTCGAAAATATATGAAAACTGAGTTATTGTTACCAAAAAATAGCTGAACTTTCTGGCTACACGCTGGTATAATTATTATCCTTGTACGATGTTTCTAAAAGGAATTACAGCCATTTATAACAGGCATGGTGACAGCGCTGACGCGACATATTGCGTAAGAAGCGCTGACTCAACTTTGTTGACGTTTTTGTTACGTTTTTCCCCGTGTTATTTTTATCGTTTTCGTACATCTTTATGTCTAATATAATACAAATTCACCATCTGAGATCATGGCAGAGTGGGCGGAGCTAATGTGATCAAGGAACCAATCGGGAACACCTGGGAATAGTGCACAAAATGGCCGATACCTCCAGCCAACAAAATATTCCATACCCACGCTAATATCAATTATAAGGCTTATTTATCTATCATAATTGATCTATTATGATATAATGCAATATAATAATAGCATATAAACATAAAAAGTACACCTCAAAAATAATATATAGCATAATATGACGCCCCAAGGAATAAATTTCTATCGATATTTCCCCTGAAGGTGAAGAGAGGGTCCGACCTCTCTCATCAATGATGATAGAAAACGGATTTACAATGGTTAACTGTAATAAACACTCGTAGGTCGCGGAAAAAGTGTAAAATAAAGCGAATTTTTCGGGGAAAAAAATTGTTCCCGGGCAGCGGGGGTGCCGCGCGCTGCGGCCTATATCTCGAAAGTAACTTATTTACCTATTTAGGGGAACAGCAGCTTTATTTATGATTGAATTGACTTTATTTCTCACAACAAACATGGGAGAATGATTGTTTTACGGGGTAGCGTTCGTGTTTCCGAACTATCCAAAATATTTTTAGATTTATGTGGACAACAAGGCCGACATCTTCCAATATATCAAAAAAGTTATGAAACTTTATTTTTTTTAGCAAGAAGATAAGGTTTATTTTAGAATTCTCATCGATAAGTGTTGGAATTAGAGTTGTTCTAGCAGCAGCAAGTGTCAAAACCACTTGTCCAAGTACCACTGACAAACTGTGCCCTGCCAAATGCAATTTTTCGTAAATTTTGCATATTTCATTTCCTTTTTGGCCGATATGATTGAAACTTCAGCACAGCATACTCGATATAACCTTTTAATAGTACACCAAAAATGAACGTAATCGGTCCATAAAAAAAAGGTCGTTAAAATTCTGACCATATTTAGCACGCATTTTGTGCGCTATTACGCCATGGTCACACTTGTCGAAGGCTTTTGCAAAGTCTGTATATATTACATCTGCATTCTTTTTGTCTTCTAGTGCATTTAGGACCTTGTCATAGTGATCCAGTAGCTGAGACAGACAGGAGCGACCTGTTCTAAACCCATGTTGCCCTGGGTTGTGTAACTGATGGGTTTCTAGATGCGTGGTGATCTTGCTTCTTAGGACCCTTTCAAAGATTTTTATGATATGGGATGTTAGTGCTATCGGTCTGTAGTTCTTTGCTGTTGCTTTACTGCCCCCTTTGTGGAGTGGGGCTATGTCTGTTGTTTTTAGTAACTGAGGGACGACCCTCGTGTCCATGCTCCCTCTCCATAGGATGGAAAAGGCTCGTGATAGGGGCTTCTTGCAGTTCTTGATGAACACAGAGTTCCATGAGTCTGGCCCTGGGGCAGAGTGCATGGGCATGTCATTTATCGCCTGTTCAAAGTCATTTGGCGTCAGGATAACATCGGATAGGCTTGTGTTAATCAAATTTTGTGGCTCTCTCATAAAAAATTCATTTTGATCTTCGACTCTCAGTCTGGTTAGCGGCTTGCTAAAAACTGAGTCATACTGGGACTTGAGTAGCTCACTCATTTCCTTGCTGTCATCTGTGTAGGACCCATCTTGTTTAAGTAGGGGCCCAATACTGGACGTTGTTCTCGATTTTGATTTGGCATAGGAGAAGAAATACTTTGGGTTTCTTTCGATTTCATTTATGGCTTTTAGTTCTTCCCGCGATTCCTGACTCCTAAAGGATTCTTTTAGCTTAAGTTCGATGTTTGCTATTTCTCTGACCAGTGTCTCCCTACGCATTTCAGATATATTGACCTCTTTTAGCCGCTCTGTTATTCTTTTCCGTCGCCTGTAAAGGGAGCGCCTGTCTCTTTCTATTTTACATCTACTCCTCCTTTTTCTTAGAGGAATAAGCCTTGTGCATACATCGAGTGCCACCGAGTTAATCTGTTCTAGGCATAAGTTGGGGTCTGTGTTGCTTAGTATATCTTCCCAGCTTATATCGGTTAGGACTTGGTTTACTTGGTCCCACTTTATGTTTTTGTTATTGAAGTTGAATTTGGTGAATGCTCCCTCGTGACTAATCTCATTATGTCGGTCTGGGGCTCCACGCATACATGACTGAACCTCAATTATGTTGTGATCTGAGTATATTGTTTTTGATATGGTGACATTTCTTATCAGATCATCATTGTTAGTGAAGATGAGGTCTAGTGTATTCTCCAGTCTAGTAGGCTCTATTATTTGCTGGTTTAAATTGAATTTTGTGCAGAGATTTAAAAGCTCGCGTGAGTGTGAGTTTTCGTCAGAGCTGCCTCCTGGTGTTATTACTGCAACAATATTATTTGCTATATTCCTCCATTTTAGGTGCCTTAAGTTGAAATCCCCCAAGAGCAAGATGTTGGGTGCAGGAGCTGGAAGATTTTCCAGACAGTGGTCAATTTTTAACAGCTGTTCCTGGAATTGCTGGGATGTTGCATCCGGAGGCTTGTAGAATACCACAATGACTAGGTTTTGGTTCTCGACCTTTACTGCTAAAACTTCCACTACATCATTTGAGGCATTTAGCAGTTCTGTGCAAACAAGTGACTGCAATGTACAGGCCAACCCCCCCCCCCTTTTGCCTGTTCACTCTGTTACATCTGTATAGGTTGTAACCTGGGATCCATATTTCGTTGTCCAAGTGATCCTTTATGTGGGTCTCAGTGAAAGCCGCGAACATTGCCTTTGCCTCTGCAAGCAGTCCACAGATGAAAGGTATTTTGTTGTTTGTTGCTGGCTTTAGACCCTGTATATTTGCCAAGAAGAATGTTATCGGACTGGTGGTATTGTTGGTACTGGGGGGGAATTTTTTTCCGGCATTAGTATCTGTATCTGTTGGTTTGGAGTGGAGGCCATCGACTGTGGTTCCACTCCAGGAATGACTTAATTTGGTTTACGATTTCTGCCATTTCCTGCCAGTTTTTTTTTTCCTTCCTGGCACTAAAAAACCTCTCCCTCTTGAGTGGCTGTGGCTACCCAGGTTTTCCCATGGCCTGGATGTTTTGTATCTTTTTGTCCCCTTTAGATGGTATGCCTGGCAATTTAAGTTATAGCACAGTGTTTCCTGTACTGAAGAGGTACACAGTTCAGGGTGAAAAAGCTTACAGGAAGGGAGTTTGCATTTTCCTGTTGTCATATGGGCATGGCATTTTCTAGGGTGGTCATAGTTGCACGTCCCATCTGTTTTTCCAGATTTCCCATGCCAGCAGATACCAAGTGCATAGTATGTGCACAGGCTTGGTTTCCGTTTGCCTTGGGTTTCTGTGACTGTATTCCCTGTTGGTGCATGTTTCCCTGTCTTACTTCTATCCTCCCTAGCACCAACAATGGAGCTCCCACCAGTTGTTTTTGGTAATATATCCTCACTATTGCTAGTGGAGTCCTCTTGTTTGCTATTTCCTGTGGTATTTCTAGTTTGCAATATTGGTTTTATCTTATCTTTGACTACACTTGTTTCCCTACTATGGCTCCTGTCCCCTATGAGGTCATTTATATGTATTTCTTCCTGCGTATAATTCCCGACTACCTGGACAAAATCTCCAGCTTCACCATTACTGTTTCCCAGGACAGCACCTCCAGCTTCACCATTACTGTCTCCCAGGACAGCACCTCCAGCTTCACCATTACTGTCTCCCAGGACAGCATCTCCAGCTTCATCATTACTGTCTCCCAAGACAGCACCTCCAGCTTCACCATTACTGTCTCCCAGGACAGCACTATCAGCCCCACATTTACTGACTACCAGGACATCATCTCCAGCCTTACAGTTTCTGTCTACATGGCCAGTATCAAGGGCAGTACCATTCAGCCCAGACTTTTTATGTTCCCATCTGTTGTAGAAAGCTTCCAGGTTTTCTATGAAAGCAGCTTTGATGTTGACCTCTTTTAATACCCTTGTGATTTTAGTCCACAGATTTATCTCATTTGGGCATACCCAAAAACACTTCCCTGTTTTAATACTGCTTGTAGCTAGTTCTTGGATATCTTCACAAGGGGCGTGACACCAATTTCCACAAAAATGACAATTTATCCATGTGGAAGCCCGTTTGTTTGACTGACCACAGACTACAAACAGCTTCATAATGATTTGAATGGTTGATTTACTGCAATTCTACTAGCAACCTCTTGAATATTCTATTAATAACCTCCTTAAATGAAGCTCTAGCTATTTGTATTTCTGTTTCTAACTGTTTTTGTATATTGGACAGCTTACCATGCACGTTCCTGATATATATTTAATGTTTGTGTTTATAAGGGCGCCTACAACCCCATCCGTTTACAGTCTGCTTTATTGTCCAACGAAACCGTTTGAAACAAGTCAAGGGTTCGGACCAGTCAAGGGTTCGGACCAGTCCAGGGTTCGGACCAGTCAAGGGTTCGGACCAGTCGATCTGATCTGATCAGTGGGTCACTTATTTAAAACATACTGGTCGGTGATTTGAGCTAACACATGAAGGATCTACTGGAAATAATCTACCCGAGTAATATGTGATTTGATTGATACAAAAGTATAACTTGCGTGTTGAAGAGCCGGTGATATGTGGCAGCTCCTACAATGACGAACGGTCGACCTCCACCCTTGTTTATCAATCGCTGTATCTAGCTTTTCTACTTTTTTCCGTCTCCACCACAATAAATGCTATATTATCACTATAGTTGACTGGTGCAAATTTTGGAGGAAGGACGCTTTTTCTGTAGTAATAATTGCTTCTCGTTGTGTATATTGCGACCGCTGGTAACTACAGGTTATATGAAATTCACAGTATACGTCTGGTATTTCAAGAAAAGAAACTAATGAAAGTCACTCCACTCCACTAAGTACCATTATAATACTGGTTAGATGCTACTACAACACTGTATTCTGCTATTCACTGGTATCACTAGATTATATGCGAGTACACTAGCAGGCCAGGAAGATTATTAAAAACAGCTGACCTGTGGTAAGTTTCTGGCGACTTCTGGCACCTGCCTCTATAGGCTTATCACTTCATTTACAAATTCACCTGTTTTCAAATGACACTTTAGCCTTTATCATCAATATACTAGGGAGCCACTGTAGTATACACTATACACTATGTATACTCAATGTTATCAGGGAGACTTTCTTTCCTCTGACACAAAGTTCAATTATTATTATTTTTTTCACACGGGACACAGGCCTATGATTCCTCTCTGGCAGTAAACTCTGCTAGGTAGTAGCAGTAGTCATCCCATACCCATCCTGTGGGCGGTAGTCATCCCATACCCATCCTGTGGGCAGTAGTCATCCCATACCCATCCTGTGGGCAGTAGTCATCCCATACCCATCCTGTGGGCGGTAGTCATCCCATACCCATCCTGTGGGCAGTAGCCATCCCATACCCATCCTGTGGGCAGTAGTCATCCCATACCCATCCTGTGGGCGGTAGTCATCCCATACCCATCCTGTGGGCGGTAGTCATCCCATTCCCATCCTGTGGGCAGTAGTCATCCCATACTCATCCTGTGGGCGGTAGTCACCACATACCCATCCTGTGGGCGGTAGTCATCCCATACCCATCCTGTGGGCAGTAGTCATCCCATACCCATCCTGTGGGCGGAAGTCATCTCATACCCATCCTGTGGGCGGTAGTCACCACATACCCATCCTGTGGGCAGTAGTCATCCCATACCCATCCTGTGGGCAGTAGTCATCCCATGCCCATCCTGTGGGCAGTAGTCATCCCATACCCATCCTGTGGGCGGTAGTCATCCCATACCCATCCTGTGAGCAGTAGTCATCCCATACCTATCCTGTGGGCGGTAGTCATCCCATACCCATCCTGTGGGCGGTAGTCATCCCATACCCATCCTGTGAGCAGTAGTCATCCCATACCCATCCTGTGGGCGGTAGTCATCCCATACCCATCCTGTGGGCTGTAGTTATCCCATACCCATCCTGTGGGCGGTAGTCATCCCATACCCATCCTGTGGGCGGTAGTCATCCCATACCCATCCTGTGGGTGGTAGTCATCCCATATCCATCCTGTGGGCAG
>NC_091391.1:9385589-9423089 GCF_038502225.1 Cherax quadricarinatus
CCAGAATATGTTTCAGCATCACTGGGCAAGTGTTGCTAATGTTTTCTTATTATCCTCACCTGGCAGAGGATGTAGCAACATTACTGGGCAGGTGTTCGTAGAGGTGGTGTTGGCGTTGATGTAGGATTCTGTTCACCTACCTTGAACTGTAGCAAAATCACCAGGTAAGTAGCAATGAAACTTGCAATCTGTGAAAGTCAATAGTATCAATAATTTATGATATATGTTTATAAAAATGTCGTGCCGAATAGGTAAAATTGGTCAATTATCAAGAACTCACTTAAAATTAAGTCCTTTCTAAAATTTTCTCTCTTGTATGTATGTTTATATATATATATATATATATATATATATATATATATATATATATATATATATATATATATATATATATATATATATATATATATATATATATATATGCAATAAGATCACAGTAAACAGGTGACTTAAGAATATGCAAAACAACCACTGTGAAAGAATAGAGAAATTCTGAGCACTTTCGTTACTACTCACATTATTAAGGAACAATAAAAGTAATGAATCAAAGGAAGGCATATAAAGGGTCTAGACCACACCTCACTATCACATCCCACAACAAAGCAACACCTGGCGCGCGACTCATAAGAAAGAGAACACTGCAACAGGCCCGCTGGCCAAATAAGACAGGTCTTTCATGGAACCCAACTATTCTACGTTAGAATTAAGAATTTTAAAATTTATTATTTGTCCAATGTATTATTAAATTCTTCCCAAATTCTCTTAATTATAAATTGATCTAATTTATATAAACCAAAGGAAATATTATTGTGAAACAAGATTCAATTATATTCCTGTCGACCATGGACTTGCTTGATGCAACTTTCTCAACTTTTTGCAAATCAATTGGATGGTTAAAATCTCTTACATGAATAAACAGAACATTAGAATCTTCTCCTCTTCTAATGCTATATTTAGTTCGACTTTTACCAGTTTGATCGTAATAAACTATCACATATTTTACAAGGAATCTTATAGACACATCCGTCAGCATTTTGGGGGGAATTCTTTATCAAAAGTTTTTTTACTGTATCAAGATTTTTAAATACAACATTAATATTAAAAGTCTTAAGAAGAGAAGGCATATCAACCAAGTTTTCATGGTAAGGGAGAACCAACATATTTTTAGTTGAATAAGGTTGGTTGTCCCTTTTTGGACTGTAAAAAGTATTTCTAGCAATTTTAAAAGATTTATCAATTACGTTTCTTGGGTTTTTCAAATCATTTGCTATTTCATAATTTTTTTATATTTCTTCATCTATGAACTCTGGACTACAAATTCGTAAAGCTCTCAAAAACATTGATGAGAAAACAGACAGTTTAACTCTATCTTGATGCGAGGAATAATAGTGTACATAGGAACAGTTATTTGTAGGTTTTCTGTAAATTTTAAATTTGAATTCATTATTACTTCTAATAATTAAAACATCTAGAAAAGGCAATGAATTATTTTCCACAAACTCAACAGTAAAGTTTATAGAATGCGCTAAGCTATTTAATTTACCAAGGAAATGGTGTATGTCTACATTCTTGGGCATAAGACACAAAATATGAACCATTTAGCTCTATTATGGAGGATTGTGTTAAGCAATCTTGTTTCAAAAATTCCGTGTATAGGTTACTAAGAACAGGTGAAAGAGGGTTTCCCATTGCCATACCAAATTAGACAAAATAAATGCAATAGTAATTATTAAAGAAAATGATTACCAAGAAGAAATGAATAATCTCTTAGATGATACTGAAACCAATTCTAAACTTAGAAAGAATCCCTTAGAAACCATTAACAACAATTTCAATGAAAACAAATAAAACTTTTACTGAAAGGCAAAGATGAATTAATCAAACAATTTACTTCCACTAATCCATCTTTACCTTGTAAACTTTGCCAGATGGACTCTTGTCACACCTTGTGTCATTATGTACTGGAGTGCGTCACACCTTGTGTCATTATGTACTGGAGTGCGTCACACCTTCTGTCATTATGTACTGGAGTACGTCACACCCTGCGTCATTATGTACTGGAGTGTGATAAAATTAATGAATTTAGAAACAACTCACTCAGAAATGTTCAAGAAATGGCAAAGTATTTTATCCACAGTGGTATATTACAGACCATTCTGGAGAAATACCCTGACTTTGCTAGCTGTCAATAAAGCATTACCACATGTGTGTGTGTGTGTGTGTGTGTGTGTGTGTGTGTGTGTGTGTGTGTGTGTGTGTGTGTGTGTGTGTTTGTGTTTGTGTGTGTGTGTGTGTGTGTGTGTGTGCTTATGTACTCACCTAATTGTACTCACCTAATTGAGGTATCAGGGGTCGAGACTCAGCTCCTGGCCCCGCCTCTTCACCGACTGCTAATAGGTCTCTCCCCCTGCTCCATGAGCTTTATCATACCTCGTCTTAAAATTATGTATAGTTCCTGCCTGTACTACATAGCTTGCCAGACTATTCCACTTCCTAACTACTCTATGACTGAAGAAATACTTCCTAACATCCCTTTGACTCATCCGAGTCTTCAGCTTCCAATTTTGACCCCTTGTTTCTGTGTCCCATCTCCGGAACATCCTGTCTTTGTCAACCTTGTTTATTCCACGCAGTATTTTGTATGTCGTTATCATGTCTCCCCTGACCCTCCTGTCCTCCAGTGTTGTCAGACCGATTTCCCTTAACCTTTCTTCATAGGACATTCCCCTTAGCTCTGGAACTAGCCTTGTTGCAAACCTTTGCACTTTCTCTAATTTCTTGACGTGTTTGACCAGGTGTGGGTTCCAAACTGGTGCTGCGTACTCCAGTATGGGCCTGACGTACGCAGTGTATAAAGTCTTGAACGATTCCTTACTGAGGTACCGGAACGCTAGTCTCAGGTTTGACAAGCACCCATATGCCGCAGCAGTTACTTGGTTAATGTGTGCTTCTGGCGATGTACTCGGTATTATACTCACTCCTAGGTCTTTCTCCTTGAGTGAGGTTTGCAGTCTTTGGCCACCTAGCCTATACTCTGTCGGCAGTCTTCTTTGCCCTCCTCCGATCTTCATGGCTTTGCATTTGGCGGGGTTAAATTCTTGGAGCCAGTTTCTGGACCACACATCCAGCCTGTCCAAGTCTCTTTGTAGACCTGTCTGATCTGCGTCTGATTTAATTCTCCTCATTAACTTCATGTCATCTGCAAACAGGGACATTTCTGAGTCTATTCCTTCCATCATGTCGTTCACACATACCAAGAATAGCACTGGTCCCAGGACTGACCCCTGTGGGACCCTGCTCCTCACTGGCTCCCACTGTGATACTTCATCATGGACCATGACTCGCTTTTGCCTCCCTGTCAGGTATTCTCTGATCCATTGCAGTGCCCTTCCTGTTATATGTGTCTGTTCCTCTAGCTTCTGTACTAATCTCTTGTGAGGAACTGTGTCGAAGGCCTTCTTGCAGTCCAAGAAAATGCAATCAACCCACCCCTCCCTCTCATTTCTTACTTCAGTTACCTTGTCATAAAACTCTAGTAGGTTTGTGACACAGGATTTGCCTTCCATGAATCCGTGCTGGCTGTCATTTATAATCTTGTTCCGCTCCAGGTGCCCCACCACTCTCCTCTTGATAATCTTTTCCAAGACTTTGCATACTATACATGTCAGTGACACTGGTTTATAACTTAGTGTTTCATTTCTGTCTCCCTTCTTAAAGATGGGGACTACATTTACCTTCTTCCATACTTCAGGTAGTTGCCCAGTTTCAAGGGAAGTGTTGAAGATTTTGGTTAGTGGCACACGTAGTGTCCCTGCTCCCTCTCTAAGAACCCATGGAGAGATGTCCGGTCCCACCGCCTTTGAGGTATCAAGGTCACGTAGGAGCTTCTCCACCTCCTCCTCAGTTGTGTGTAATTCATCCAACACTTGTTGGGATATCCCTTGTTGCTGTACGCCACTGTTTTGTCTTCCCTTTGTCCCTTCAGCCTCCACTGTTAATACTTCCTGAAATCTCATGTTGAGCTCCTCACATACCTCCTGGTCGTTTCTTGTGAGCTCCCCACCTTCTTTTCTCAGCCTGATTACCTGGTCCTTGACTGTTGTCTTCCTCCTGATGTGGCTGTAGAGTAGTTTCGGGTCAGACTTGACTTTCGTTGCTATGTCATTTTCATACTGTCGCTGCACCTCCCTCCTTATCTGTGAATACTCGTTTCTGGCTCGTCGACTAATCTCTTTATTCTCCTGAGTCCTTTGCCTTCTGTACTTTTTCCATTCCCTAGAGCACTTAGTTTTTGCCTCCCTGCACCTTCGGGTAAACCATGGGCTCGTTCTGTCTTTCCCATTATTTTTGTTACCCTTGGGAACAAACCTTTCCTCTGCCTCCTTGCATTTTGTTGTTACAAAATCCATCATTTCGTTTACTGATTTTCCTACCAACTCCTGTTCCCACTGAACCTCCTGCAGGAAGGTCCTCATTCCTGTGTAGTCCCCTCCCCTTTTATAGTTTAGCTTTTCCCTTTCTACTCCTGTTACCCTATCCACTTTTAGCTCCACGATGTATTCAAAGCTCATAACTACGTGGTCACTGGCTCCAAGGGGCCTTTCATAAGTGATGTGCTCAATGTCCGAGCTACTCGGGGTGAACACGAGGTCCAGTCTTGCTGGTTCATCCTCCCCTCTCTCTCTGGTAGTATCCCTCACATGTTGGTGCATGAAATTTGCCAGCACCACATCCATCATCTTGGCTCTCCATGTTTCGGGACCCCCATGTGGCTCCAGGTTTTCCCAATCAATCTCCCTGTGATTGAAGTTGCCCATGACCAGTAAGTTCGCTCTACTTGAGTGGACCCTTCTTGCCATCTCAGCTAGAGTGTCCACCATTGCTCTGTTGCATTCATCATATTCCTCACTTGGCCTCCTGCAGTTCTGTGGTGGGTTATACATAACTGCAATGACTACCTTGTGTTCCCCTGACTGAACTGTACCTACTATGTAATTCCTTTCTCCAATCTCGTCCATACCCTACATTTCTTGATAACCCCACCGTTTTTTTATTAGTAGTACAACCCCTCCCCTCCTGCTCCTTCTATCCTTTCTCAGGATCTGATATCCGGGTGGGAAGATTGCATCCGTTATTATCCCAGTGAGTTTCACTTTCGTTATTCCATCCGTGTTCGTGTACCAAACCTTCAACTTCTTTTCGATAACTGTGGTCTGGGGAGAGAGGTGGGTTAGGGGGAGCAGGGGCCTATAGGAGGTTGGTGTTGGGGTGGGGTCTGTGGTGTGGAGCTTGGGGGCAGAGGGCCTATTGGAGGTTTCAGTGGGGGTGAGGGTTGTTGTGAGGGGGATGGGGATGGAGGGTACAGTGTGTGAGTTGCTGTGGGTTACTGTGAGGGTGGGGTTTGTGGTGAGGGGGATGGGGGGATAGGGTGCATTGTGTGGGTTACTGTGGGTTTTTGTGGGGGTGGGGTTTGAGCTGAGGGGGATGTACGGGTTACTGAGGGTTACTGTGGGGGTGGGGTTTATGCAGAGGGGGATGTGTGGGTTATTGTGGGTTTCTGTGGGGGTGGGGTTTGTGCTGAGGGGGATGGGGACAGAGGGTGCAGTGAGTGGGTTTTGGGTTAGGTAGTTTGGTTGCTTTGGGATTGCCATGGTTGTGTTCCTTCTGTGGGTGGTACTGGAGGAAGTTGTGTTTGTTCTTCCACGTGGGCCTGATTTCTCCTGCTCTCCACCTTCCTTGCCTCCTATTCCTCCTTGCGACGTTGCACCCTCTCTTTCAGTGTCATCCTTTCTTCTTGTGTTCTGTCTCGGTCGAGATACACACTCCAGAACACCTGATTGTCCCTCAGGCGTGCTTTCTCCTGCAGGATCCGGTTTCGAGCTGACTCTGCCTTGAAAATCACTTTGACTGGATGCTTTTTTCCCTCGCAAACCAAGAATGTAGATATACACCATTTCCTTGGTAAATTAAATAGCTTAGCCCATTCTATAAACTTTACTGTTGAGTTTGAGGAAAATAACTGATTGCCTTTTCTAGATGTTTTAATTATTAGAAGTAATAATGAATTTGAATTTAATTACAGAAAACCTACAAATAACTGTTCCTATGTACAGTATTATTCTTCACATCAAGATAAAGTTAAACTGTCTGTTTTATCATCAATGTTTTTGAGAGCTTTACGAATTTGTAGTCCAGAGTTCATAGACGAGGAATTATCCAAAATTTATGAAATAGCAAATGATTTGAAAAACCCAAGAAATGTAATTGATAAATCTTTTAAAGTTGCTAGAAATACTTTTTACAGTCCAAAAAGGGACAACCAGCCTTATTCAACTAAAAATATGTTGGTTCTCCCTTACCATGAAAACTTGGTTGATATGCCTTCTCTTCTTAAGACTTTTAATATTAAAGTTGTATTTAAAAATCTTGATACAGTAAAAAAACTTTTGATAAAGAATTCCCCCCAAAATGTTGATGGATGTGTCTATAAGATTCCTTGTAAAATTTGCGATAAAGTTTATTACGGTTAAACTGGTAAAAATCTCGAACTAAGATTAAAACAACATAAATATAGCATTAGAACTGGACAAGATTCCAATGCTCTATTTATTCATGTAAGAGATTTTAACCATCCAATTGATTTTCAAAAAGTTGAGAAAGTTGTATCAAGCAAGTCCATGGTCGACAGGAATATAATTGAATCTTGCTTCATAAAAAGCAGTTTTGACAATAATATGAATATTTCCTTTGGTTTATATAAATTAACTCCATTTATAATTAATAGAATTTGGGAAGAATTTAGTAATACATTGGACAATAATAAATTTTAAAATTCTTAATTCTTGGGTAGAATTGTTGGGTTGCATGAAAGACCTGTCTAGATTGGCCAGCGGGCCTGTTGCAGTGTTCTCTTTCTTATGAGTCGTGCGTCAGGTGTTGCTTTGTTGTTGAATGTGATAGTGAGATGTGGTCTAGACCCTTTATATGCCTTCCTTTGATTCATTACTTTTATTGTTCCTTGATAATGTGAGTAGTAACGAAAGCGCTTAGAATTTCTCTATTCTTTCACAGTGGTTGTTTTGCATATACATATATAATATATATATTTATATATATTTAAAGAGATTGACGATGGACTCGAACTGCGGTCCATAAATAGGATGGACCCGGAACTTGTACAGTATTATATTCCCTCAGAGGCACCAACACAGTTGAACTCATTCCTCTGGACCAGGAACAAGAGCAGATGTTATTACCTCCCTGAAGGCCATTGCCTATCAACTCAAATTAAGTTGTCATAAACACTGCCAATCCGTCTTCGTAAACAATTCTCAATATTTTTAACCCAATAACATAGGTAAAATGTCTTAGTGTAAAGCATAAATGCTAGAATTTAATTTAATATTCCTCATGCTTATTAATGGTTCAGATTTTTCTGGTACTTACATAGCTAGCACAATGTTAAGATCAAGTTACTGAATTCTCTGTGTGCATTAATATTTTTTTAAATACTGAGCAAACAATTTTTAAGGAATGTACGTCATAAGAATAATAAAGTAAGAATATAACTCACATCTACGAGTCTAGCTTTAGCCACGACATAGAAGCCGCCGATGCTGAAGGCAGGATAGTTGTCTAGCTGGTCCAGCAAGTGATTCAACTGAAACATTAAGACGAGCATACAGTTATTATTGGTCCAGCAAGTGATTCAACTGAAACATTAAGACGAGCATACAGTTATTATTGGTCCAGCAAGTGATTCAACTGAAACATTAAGACGAGCATACAGTTATTATTGGTCCAGCAAGTGATTCAACTGAAACATTAAGACGAGTATACAGTTATTATTGGTCCAGCAAGTGATTCAACTGAAACATTAAGACGTGTATACAGTTATTATTGGTCCAGCAAGTGATTCAACTGAAACATTAAGACGAGCATACAGTTATTATTGGTCCAGCAAGTGATTCAACTGAAACATTAAGACGTGTATACAGTTATTATTGGTCCAGCAAGTGATTCAACTGAAACATTAAGACGAGCATACAGTTATTATTGGTCCAGCAAGTGATTCAACTGAAACATTAAGACGTGTATACAGTTATTATTGGTCCAGCAAGTGATTCAACTGAAACATTAAGACGAGCATACAGTTATTATTGGTCCAGCAAGTGATTCAACTGAAACATTAAGACGTGTATACAGTTATTATTGGTCCAGCAAGTGATTCAACTGAAACATTAAGACGAGCATACAGTTATTATTGGTCCAGCAAGTGATTCAACTGAAACATTAAGACGAGCATACAGTTATTATTGGTCCAGCAAGTGATTCAACTGAAACATTAAGACGAGCATACAGTTATTATTGGTCCAGCAAGTGATTCAACTGAAACATTAAGACGTGTATACAGTTATTATTGGTCCAGCAAGTGATTCAACTGAAACATTAAGACGTGTATACAGTTATTATTGGTCCAGCAAGTGATTCAACTGAAACATTAAGACGAGCATACAGTTATTATTGGTCCAGCAAGTGATTCAACTGAAACATTAAGACGTGTATACAGTTATTATTGGTCCAGCAAGTGATTCAACTGAAACATTAAGACGAGCATACAGTTATTATTGGTCCAGCAAGTGATTCAACTGAAACATTAAGACGTGTATACAGTTATTATTGGTCCAGCAAGTGATTCAACTGAAACATTAAGACGAGCATACAGTTATTATTGGTCCAGCAAGTGATTCAACTGAAACATTAAGACGAGCATACAGTTATTATTAATGTATGGAAGAAGGTCCAAAACAATGGCAGAATGAAAGAGAGTTATTTACAAAAAGTTCAACTTCAAATAAAGAAAGGCACAATACTGTGACTGGAACGATACACAAATAACCCGCACATAGAAGAGAGGGGCTTACGACGACGTTTCGGTCCGACTTGGACCGTTTACAAAGTCACACTTTGTAAACGGTCCGAGTAGGACCGAAACGTCGTCGTAAGCTCCTCTCTTCTATGTGCGGGTTGTGTATAATTCAACTTTAAAACACTAAGCTTTATCAGATCTAAATGTGTGTGTGTGTGTGTGTGTGTGTGTGTGTGTGTGTGTGTGTGTGTGTGTGTGTGTGTGTGTGTGAGTGTGTGTGTGTGTGTATGTGTGTACTCACCTAATTGTACTCACCTAATTGTGGTTGCAGGGGTCGAGACTCAGCTCCTGGCCCCGCCTCTTCACTGATCGCTACTGGATCCTCTCTCTCTCTGCTTCCTGAGCTTTGTCATACCTCTTCTTAAAACTATGTATGGTTCCTGCCTCCACTACTTCACTTGCTAGGCTATTCCACTTGCTGACAACTCTATGACTGAAGAAATACTTCCTAACGTCCCTGTGACTCGTCTGAGTCTTCAGCTTCCAGTTGTGACCCCTTGTCCCTGTGTCCCCTCTCTGGAACATCCTATCTCTGTCCACCTTGTCTATTCCCCGCAGTATCTTGTATGTCGTTATCATGTCTCCCCTGACCCTTCTGTCCTCCAGTGTCGTCAGTCCGATTTCCCTTAACCTTTCCTCGTACGACATTCCCTTGAGTTCTGGGACTAGCCTTGTTGCAAACCTTTGTACTTTCTCTAACTTCTTGACGTGCTTGACCAGGTGTGGGTTCCAGACTGGTGCTGCATACTCCAGTATGGGCCTAACATACACAGTGTACAGTGTCTTGAACGATTCCTTATTAAGGTATCGGAACACTATTCTCAGGTTTGCCAGGCGCCCATATGCTGCAGCAGTTATCTGGTTGATGTGCACCTCAGGAGATGTGCTTGGTATTATATTCACCCCAAGATCCTTTTCCTTGAGTGAGGTTTGCAGTCTTCAACCATCTAGCCTGTACTCTGTCTACAGTCTTCTTTGCCCTTTCCTAATCTTCATGACTATATTTGGCTAGGTTAAATTCGGGGAGCCAGTTGCTGGACCAGGCTTCCAGCCTGTCCAGGTTTCCATGTAGTCCTGCTTGATCCTCATCAAATTTAATTTTCATTAACTTCACTTCACCTGCAGACAAGGACAATTGTGAGACTATCCCTTCCATCAAGTGATTCACATATACCAAAAATAACATTGGTTCTGGGACTGACCCCTGTGGAACCCGCTCATTATAGGTGCCCACTCTGATACCTCGTTACGTATCTTGACTCGCTGTTGGTATTCTCTGATCCATTGCGGTGCCCTTCATGTTATACGTGCCTGATCCTCTATAGCTTTTGCACTACTCTCTTGTGAGGAACTGTCGAAGGCCTTCTTGCTGTCCAAGAAAATGCATTCTACCCATCCCTCTCTCTTTCGTGTCTTACTTTCATTGCCTTGTCATAAAACTCCAGCAGGTTTGTGACACACGATTTTCCTTCTCTGAATCCGTGCTGGTGGTCATTTATAAGCTTGTTCTGTTCTAGGTGCTTCACCACTCCCCTCCTGATAATCTCCATGACTTGGCATATTGTACACATCAGTGACACTGGTCTGTAATTTAGTGCCTCATATCTGTCTCCTTTCTTAAAAATGGGGACTACATTTGCCGTCTTCCATACCTCGGGTAGTTACCCAGGTTCAATAGAAGTGTTGAAAACTGTTGCTAGTGGCACACACAGCGTCTCTTCTCTCTCCTTGGTTATGTGTATTTTATCCAACACTTTTAGGTATACCCCTCGTTGGTGTACCCTCGTATTCTGACTTCCCAGAGTCTTTTCTGTCTCCACTGTAATAATTCCTTAAATCTCAGGTTGAGCTCCTCACATCTTTGTGGTTTGGTGTTAGCGCCCCACCTTCTTTCCTCAGCCTGATTACCTGTTCCTTGACTGTTGTCTTCCTCCTGATGTGGTTACACAATAGCTTCGGGTAAGACTTGACTTTTGATGCTATTTCATCTTCGTACTGTCGCTGGGCCTCCATCCTTATCTGTGCATAGTCATTTCTGGCTCTTCAACTGATCTCTTTATTTTCCTGGGTTCTTTGTCTTCTGTACTTTTTACATTCTCTAGTGAACCTTGCATTTGCCTCCCTACACCTCTGGGTAAACCAAAGTCTAGTTCTGGTCTTCTCATTATTTCTGTTGCCCTTGGGAACCTACCTTTCCTCTGCCTCCTTGCATTTTGTTGTTACATAGTCCTTCATATCGTTCAGTGACTTTCCTACCAATTCTCTTTCCCACTGAACCTCCAGCAGGAAGTTCTTCATACCTGTGTAGTTGCCCCTTTTGTAGTTTGGCTTTTTCCATCCTACTCCTGTTACCCTCTCCACTTGTAATCCTATGTATTCAAAGCTCACACCCACTAGCTCACAATCACTAGTTCCAAGGGGCCTTTCATATGGATGTCCTCAATGTCCGAGCTACTCAGGGTGAACACGAGGTCCAGTCTTGCTGGTTCATCCTCCCTTCTCTCTCTAGTAGCGTCTCTAACATGTTGATGCATGAGGTTTTCCAGTACCACATCCATTTTCTTAGTATTTCATATTTTGGGATCCCCATGTGGTTCCAGGTTTTCCCAATCAATCTTCTTGTGATTGAAATCGCCCATAACTTGTAATGTTGCTCTACCTGTGTGAGCTCTTTTGGCCACCTCAGTGTGTCCACCATTGCTCTGCTGTTTTCTTCATATTCTTCTCTTGGCCTCCTGCAGTTCTGTGGTGGATTATACATCATTGCAATGACTACCTTATGCCCCCCAGACTTAATTGTACCTACTATGTAGTCCATTTCGCCAATTCCATCCATAGCTTCCATTTCTTCAAATACCTTTTGGTTTTTTATGACCTGTGCTCCCTCTGTCTTTACTCAGGATCTGTTATCTTGGTGGAAAGACTACATCTGTTATCATGTGAGTTTCGTTTCTGTGACTGCTATGAAGTCTGGGGATGTCTCCCTGATTCTTTCATGCCACTCCTCACATTTATTTGTTATTCCATCAACATTCGTATACCAAACTTTCAACTACATTTCTAACATTGTGGTCTGGGGAGAATGTTGGGGTTGGGGGAGTGGGAGACCTGGCGGGGAACTATGGGGGGTTGCTGTGAAAAGGTAGTTTGTGATGAGGGTGGTGGGGGCAGAAGGTGCAATGAGTGGGTTTTGGGTTAGATTGTTTTGTTGCACTGGGGTTGCCATGGTTAAGGTCCTTCTGTGGGTTGATCTGAGGGAGGGTGTATTTGCTCTTCCTCCTGAGTCTGGGTTCTCCTGCTCATCTCTATCATTGCTTCTCATTCCTCCTTGCATCTTTGTACCCTCTATTTTTTCTTATGTTCTGTTGCAGTAGAGGTGCACCCTCTGGTACTTCGGTATGTCCCTTAGTCGTGCTTTCTCCTGGAGTATCTTGTTTTGAGCTGATTCTGTCTTGAAAATCACTTTGACTGGCCGGTTTTTTTTCTTGCAACCCACCCTGTTCTCAGAAAATTTGTCAACTGGGTTATGTCGTCCTCTCCTTTTGCTTTCATGATACTTTGAATCACTTTTTTCTCCTTCTGTCTTCTTGCTTCATAAGTTTCCCATTCAACTTCCTGGAGCCTGTAAACAAAAATTGACTTCTCCCTTTCGTCTCTCCGCTGTATTTCCCTTTGCATCCCTTGATGCAATTTAGTTGCCTCCTTGTAACATTCTTTTGTTCAGTCTCTTCTCTAGATGTTGCCCCTGTGCTCAGTGGTCTGCCATTTTTCCTTCTCAGCTTTACCTGGGCACTGCTGTGGTCTGTTAGGGCCTCTGCATATATCTTAGCTCCTTCATTTTCTTTAGTCACATCATTCGTTCCTGGTGTGCTCTTCTTTTCTTGGGCTTCACAGTGGTCTCATAGAGCCTCCACATACAGTATAGCTCCTTTGTTCCCTACAGTCACCTCATCTGTGACTGATGTAGCAGTTCTTGATGTCATGCCTGTCCTGCTCTTTGGTTCTTTAGATTGTTTCAGATTCTTTAGTTCCTCTTCTAAGCTCTGTATCTTAGCTTCTACTACCATGGCTTACATTTCCCATTTCCTGCTCTCTGCAGCTATCCCTTTCCTCCATTTTCTTGCTAAGTGCTCCTAACTTCCTTCCCCATTCTTCTTCCCTTTTCGTGAGCTCTGCCACCAAATCTTACTTCCCAAGTTCGTCAACCAGTCCCCTGGTTCTGCGTTCTGCTCTTTGGCAACGCAGTTTTTTTTTGTCACCACAGAAAGAAAAACTTGTGTGTTTTCATGCGATTGTTTGTGATGTGTGTTCATGAGTGTGTGTGTGTGTGTGTGTGTGGAGGTGTTTGTTGTAGGGAGGGGGAGGGAGGTAGGGAGAAGGGGAGAGGGATTGGGAGGGGGAGACAGTGACAGAGGGGGAGATAGATGGGGGAAGGATAGAGGGGTACAGAGAGAGAGAGAGAGGGGGGAATGGAAGTGTGGGAAAGGTAAGAGGGGAGAGGGAGGAGGAAGAAATAGGGGAAGGAGAAAGAAAAGGAAAAGGAGAAGAAGAAAGAGTAAGAGAGAGAGTGTGTTTGTGAGCATGATAGTGAGTGTGAAAGTGAGAAGGAGTGTGGAATAGTTTGGAAGAGTATGTGTGACAGAGGGTGGTCAGAGTGTAGGTGTGAGGGATCAGCATATAAAACGGTGGTAACGGTTCATGTACACATGTTTATACGTGTACGCACAATGTATCTCACACGCTTTTGTGTACATGTAATATTTGTGAGACCTAGTAGACTTTACACCAGACTTAAGTTTTTTTGTCCTAATTTGTACTTACTAGACATTTCTTTCCTAGTAGAATGTAACAAGTTCTATTGTTCTCTCCAGTGGTACTAGTCTAATAGACACAACTGTCTACACGCAATGACTTCAGGATTTAAGTACCAAATACTGTGCGTAGGTGTGTACTCGCCTAGTTGTGGATGCAAGGGGTCGAGTTGCTTCAGTGTGTGTGTGTGTGTGTGTGTGTGTGTGTGTGTGTGTGTGTGGGTGTAGGTGTAGGTATGAGTGTGTGGAGTGGAAGGAGAGAGAGGGAGGAAGGGAGGTAGGGAGAGGGAGAGAAATGGGGAGGGAGAGACAGTGGCGACAGAGATGTGGAAGGGGAAACAGGAATGAGTAAGGGGAGAGAGTGGGGAGGGATAGTCACAGGGGAGGAGAGAGAAGGGAAGAGGGAGAGAGAGATTGTGGGGAGGGGGAGAGAGAGAAATAGAGGAAGGGAAAGAGGGAGAGGAGGGGAGAGGAAAAAGGAGGAGGAGGAAGAGAGAGAGAGGAGAAGTTGGGGGAAAGTGAGGAGGGAGAGTGGGGGGAAAGTGTGTGTGTGTGAGGGAATGTGTGTGTGTGGGTCTGTGTGTGGGTGGACGTGTACTCACCTATTTGTACTCACCTATTTGTGGTTGCAGGGGTCGAGTCTTAGCTCCTGGCCCCGCCTCTTCACCGGTTGCTACTGGGCCCTCTCTCTCCCCGCTCCATGAGCTTTATCAAACCTCGTCTTAAAACTGTGTATGGTTCCTGCCTCCACTACGTCATTTTCTAGGCTATTCCACTGCCTTACAACTCTATGACTGAAGAAATACTTCCTAATATCTCTCTGACTCATTTGTGTCTTCAACTTCCAATTGTGGTCTCTTGTTTCTGTGTCCCCTTCCTGGAACATCCTGTCTTTGTCCACCTTGTCTATTCCACGCAGTATTTTATATGTCGTTATCATGTCTCCCCTGACCCTCCTGTCCTCCAGTGTCGTCAGGCCGATTTCCCTTAATCTTTCTTCATAGGACATTCCCCTTAGCTCTGGAACTAACCTTGTGGCAAACCTTTGTACTTTCTCTAGTTTCTTCACGTGCTTTATCAAGTGCGGGTTCCAAACAGGTGCTGCATACTCCAGTATGGGCCTGACATACACGGTGTACAGTGTCTTGAACGATTCCTTACTAAGGTATCGGAATGCTGTTCTCAGGTTTGCCAGGCGCCCATATGCTGCAGCAGTTATCTGATTGATGTGTGCTTCCGGAGACATGCTCGGTGTTATACTCACCCCAAGATCTTTCTCCTTGAGTGAGGTTTGCAGTCTTTGGCCACCTAGCCTATACTCTGTCTGTGGTCTTCTGTGCCCTTCCCCTATCTTCATGACTTTGCACTTGGCAGGATTAAATTCGAGAAGCCATTTGCTGGACCAGGTGTCCAGTCTGTCCAGGTCTCCTTGAAGTCCTGCCTGGTCCTCATCAGATTTAATTCTCCTCATTAACTTCACATCATCTGCAAACAGGGACACTTCTGAGTCTAACCCTTCCATCATGTCGTTCACATATACCAAAAATAGCACTGGTCCTAGGACCGACCCCTGTAGGACCCCGCTCGTCACAGGTGCCCACTGTGATACATCATTACGTACCATGACTCGTTGTTGCCTCCCTGTCAGGTATTCTCTGATCCATTGCAGTGCCCTTCCTGTTATATGCGCCTGATGCTCTAGCTTCTGCACTAATCTCTTGTGAGGAACTGCGTCAAAGGCCTTCTTGCAGTCCAAGAAGATGCAATCAACCCACCCCTCTCTCTCGTGTCTTACTTCTGTTATTTTATCATAAAACTCCAGAAGGTTTGTGACACAGGATTTGCCTTCCGTGAATCCGTGCTGGTTGGCATTTATACTCTTGTTCCGTTCCAGGTGCTCCACCACTCTCCTCCTGATAATTTTCTCCATAATTTTGCATACTATACACGTCAATGACACAGGTCTATAGTTTAGTGCCTCTTTTCTGTCTCCTTTTTTAAAAATGGGAACTACATTTGCCGTCTTCCATACCTCAGGTAGTTGCCCAGTTTCCAGGGACGTGTTGAAGATTGTGGTAAGTGGCACGCACAACATATCTGCTCCCTCTCTAAGGACCCACGGGGAGATGTTGTCCGGTCCCATTGCCTTTGAGGTATCGATGTCCCTTAGCAGTTTCCTCACCTCCTCCTCATCTGCATGTATGTCGTCCAACACTTGTTGGTGTATTCCTTGCTTGTGTCCCCATCTGGTCTGTCCCCCCAGAGTCCTTCCTGTCTCTACTGTAAATACTTCCTTAAATCTCGTGTTGAGCTCCTCACATACCTCTTGATCGTTTCTTGTGAGTTCTCAACCTTCCTTCCTCAGCCTTATCACCTGGTCCTTGACTGTTGTCTTCCTCCTAATGTGGCTATACAGCAGTTTCGGGTCAGATTTGACTTTCGATGCTATGTCGTTTTCATACTGTCGCTGGGCCTCCCTCCTTATCTGTGCATACTCGTTTCTGGCTCTTCTACTAATCTCGTGTGTGTGTGTGTGTGTGTGTGTGTGTGTGTGTGTGTGTGTGTGTGTGTGTGTGTGTGTGTGCGCGTGTGTGTGTGTACTCACCTAATTCACTTAATTGTGGTTGCAGGGGTCGAGACTCAGCTCCTGGCCCCGCCTCTTCACTGATTGCTACTAGGTCCTCTCTCTCTCTCTGCTTTCTGAGCTTTATCATACCTCTTCTTAAAACTATGTATGGTTCCTGCCTCCACTACTTCACTTGCTAGGCTATTCCACTTCCTGACGACTCTATGACTGAAGAAATACTTCCTAACGTCTCTGTGACTCGTCTGAGTCTTCAGCTTCCAGTTGTGACCCCTTGTTCCTGTGTCCCCTCTCTGGAACATCCTATCTCTGTCCACCTTATCAATTCCCCGCAGTATCTTGCATGTCGTTATCGTGTCTCCCCTGACCCTTCTGTCCTCCAGTGTCGTCAGTCCGATTTCCCTCAACCTTTCCTCATACGACATTCCCCTGAGCTCTGGGACTAGCCTTGTTGCAAACCTTTGTACTTTCTCTAACTTCTTGACGTACTTGACCAGGTGTGGGTTCCAGACTGGTGCTGCATACTCCAGTATGGGCCTAACATACACAGTGTACAGTGTCTTGAACGATTCCTTATTTAGGTATCGGAACGCTATTCTCAGGTTTGCCAGGCGCCCGTATTCCGCAGCAGTTATTTGGTTGATGTGTGCCTCCGGTGACGTGCTCGGTGTTATGGTCACCCCGAGGTCTTTCTCCCTGAGTGAGGTCTTTGTCCACCTAGCCTATACTCTGTCTGCGGTCTTCTTTGCCCCACCCCAATCTTCATGACTTTGCATTTGGCTGGATTGAATTCGAGAAGCCAGTTTCTGGACCACATGTCCAGCCTGTCCAGGTCTCTTTGCAGTCCTGCCTCATCCTCATCCGATTTAATTCTTCTCATCAACTTCACATCATCTGCGTATAGGGACACTTCAGAGTCTATTCCTTCCATCATGTCGTTCGCATATATCAAAAATAGCACTGGCCCTAGAACTGACCCCTGTGGGACCCTGCTCGTCACAGGCGCCCACTGTGATGCCTCTTCACGTACCATGACTCGTTGCTGCCTCCCTGTCAGGTATTCCCAGATCCACTGCAGTGCCCTCCCTGTTACATGCGCCTGATCCTCCAGCTTCTGCACTAATCTCTTGTGGGGAACTGTGTCAAAGGCCTTCCTGCAGTCTAGGAAAACGCAATCAACCCACCCCTCTCTCTCGTGTCTTACTTCTGCTACCTAGTCATAAAACTGCAGGAGGTTTGTGATTCAAGATTTGCCTTCCATGAACCCATACTGGTTTTCATTTATAATCTTGTTCTGTTCCAGGTGTTCGACCACTCTCCTCCTGATAATCTTCTCCAGGACTTTGCACACAATACATGTCAGAGACACAGGTCTGTAGTTTAGCGCCTCGTTTCTGATTCCTTTCTTAAATAAGGGGACTACATTTGCTGTCTTCCATTTCTCAGGTAGTTGCCCAGTTTCAAGGGATGTGTTGAAGATTATGGTTAGAGGCACGCACAGCATCTCTGCTCCTTCTCTAAGGACCCGTGGGGAGATGTTGTCCGGTCCCATCGCCTTTGAGGTATCAAGGTCACTTAGCAGCTTCTTCACCTCCTCCTCGGTTGTTCGTATGTCATCCAACACTTGGTGGTATATTCCCTCTTGATGTTCCCTTCTGTTCTGGCGTCTCACAGCCCTTCCTGTCTCTACTGTAAAAACTTCCTTAAATCTCCTGTTTAGCTCCTCACATACCTCCTGGTCATTTCTTGTGAGTTCTCCCCCTTCTGTCTTTAATCTGATCACCTGGTCTTTGACTGTTGTCTTCCTCCTGATGTGGCTATACAACAGTTTCGGGTCAGTCTTGATTCTCGATGCTATGTCATTTTCATACTGTCGCTGGGCCTCCCTCCTTACCTGTGCGTACTCATTCCTGGCTCTGCGACTAATCTCCCTATTTTCGTGTGTTCTCTGCCTTCTGTACTTTTTCCATTCTCTATTGCACTTTGTTTTTGCCTCCTTACACCATCGGGTAAATCAGGGGCTCGTTCTGGTCTTCCCGTTGTTTCTGTTGCTCTTGGGAATAAACCTTTCCACTGCTTCCTTGCATTTTGTTGTTACATATTCCATCATTTCATTTACTGGCTTTTCTGCCAGTTCTCTGTCCCATGGGACCTCCTGCAGGAAGTTCCTCAACCCTATGTAGTCCCCTCTTTTATAGTCAGGCTTTTCCCATTCAACTCCTGTTACTCTCTCCACTTGCAGCTCTACTATATATTCAAAGCACAGAACCACTTGGTCGCTAGCTCCTAGGGGACTCTCATACATGATGTCCTCAATGTCTGAACTGCCCAGGGTGAACACAAGGTCCAATCTTGCTGGTTCATCCTCCCCTCTCACTCTGGTAGTGTCCTTAACATGTTGGTGCATGAGGTTTTCCAGCACCACGTCCATCATCTTGGCTCTCCATGTTTTGGGACCCCCATGTGGCTCCAGGTTTTCCCAGTCAATCTCCCTGTGGTTGAAATCCCCCATAACCAGCAACTTTGCTCTGCTGGAGTGAGCTCTTCTTGCCACCTCAGCAAGTGTGTCCACCATTGCTCTGTTGCTCTCTTCATATTCCTCTCTTGGCCTCCTGCAGTTCTGTGGTGGATTATACATCACTGCAATGACTACCTTGTGTTCCCCAGACTGAAGTGTACCTGCTATGTAGTCTCTTTCTCCCGTCTCATCTATGCCTTCCATTTTCTCGAATTTCCATCTGTTTTTTACTAGCAGAGCAACCCCACCTCCCCCTCTGCCCCTTCTATCTTTCCTCATGATCTGGTATCCTGGTGGGAAGATTGCATCTGTTATTGTCCCCATGAGTTTTGTCTCTGTAACTGCTATGATGTCTGAGGACTTCTCATTGATTCTTTCTTGCCATTCCTCATGTTTATTCGTTAATCCATCTGCATTTGTGTACCAAACCTTCAACTTCTGTTCTAATACTGTAACTGTAGTGCGGGGGGTGGGAACAGAGGGATCGGTGTGTGATGGTTGGTTTGGATTGTTCAGTTGCCTTGGGGGTGTCGTGGCTGGGGTCCTTCTGCAGGTGTGTGTGTGTGTGTGTGGGTCTATGTGTGGGTGGGAATATGTGTGTATGGAACTATGTGAGTGTGGGTTTATTGAGTATGTGAAAAGTAGTGGGTATTAGTGTGTATTAGGTTGTGTGAGTGTGGTGCAGTTTGTTACACGTGGTCTGCAGTGCTCCTCTGACTCACAAGCCCCTACTAACTTTTGCCTTCTCTGCTTATCCTTCTTCCTAGTCTAATATACATCTGTCTGCCCACCCTGGTTCTGTTTTAAATTACCAATTACTATTCGTTATTTAGTACTTATTAGTATATTCTTTTTCATACGAGGAGTGTGGACCATTCACAAGTCAGCTGGTGGGACATGGAAACCAAACATCTGACTCCCAGAAAACCAGACACAGGCGATAAACTTGCGATGCAGCTGCAGATTGTCCAGCTCTTGTCATGTTCTTGCATGTCTCCACCTTCTTTCTTCTCTATATATAACATAAATCTTTCACAGGTCACACACTGATTTCACTTTCTTTCTTGAGTGGAACATATGGCAACATCGCCTACGCAACACTAGGCCTACTGTCTCTGATATGTGCCGCCGATATCACTTTCAAGCTCACTTATGAAACTGTGTCTCTCTCCACACTTATGTGGCTCAGGGTAACTTGTAAACCACTTCAGGGGTTGTTCACTATCCTGACATAATTAATGACTCCTGCAGTAACCTTGGGTAGCAGGGGTAGCAGGGGTAGCAGGGGTGTCACTAGCACGTTAAGAGACCATACAATAAGTGTCAGGGGCCCGAGACTGCTCAACTGCCTCCTAGCATACATAAGGGGGATTACCAACAGACCCCTAGCAGTCTTCAAGCTGGCACTGGACAAGCACCTAAAGTCTGTACCTGACCAGCCGGGCTGTGGCTCGTACGTTGGTTTGCGTGCAGCCAGCAGTAACAGCCTGGTTGATCAGGCTCTGATCCACCAGGAGGCCTGGTCACAGACCGGGCCGCGGGGGCGTTAACCCCCGGAACTCTCTCCAGATAAACTCCAGGTAAACTCCAGCCCTCAAAAACATATATTCACAGAGCAGTAAAGTTGTAACTCACACAAGTGGTGTCCTTATAGTACATAGGTGATATCACCATATGCAAAATAACCACAGTGAAAATAAAAAGTTAAATTAAAAGTACTTTCGTTATTTCTCACATTATCATAAAATATAAATAACAGACTTAATAGTCTGATGTTTCGCCTCACATATGACCTCACACACGACCCGCCACTACAATGTTGGTCAGGTCACATGTCGAGTAAAATTTTTTATGACATATCATGCTTAGCTTAAATGTCTCTAAAATTCAATTTATTATTAATGAATATAATTTATATAGCACTGGATTAATATTAAAATTGAAACAATACTTTCATCAAACTTGATGTTATTGCAATCTTAGTTCAAGAATTTTCCCAGGTTATTCCTGTCAAACTGGGAAAACCATTGAACTAAGATTGCAATAACGTAAATATAATATAATATAATATTTCAATTTGACAAAAATCAAATGCTCTGTTATTTTTGTGTGAAAGATTTTAACTATACAAATGACTTTCCAAAAGTCAAGAAAGTTGTATCAAGCTGATTTATAGTTGAAAGAAATATAATTAAGATTCATGAACGAAGAGTACTGATTTTCATGTGAATATTAGTTCAGAGTTATATATATATTAGATACATTTGTAATAAACATAATTTGTGTGGAATTTAATGTATACCTGACATGTCACTTACGATATATTAAGGAAAATCTCAGCCTTATAAGTCTTCTCTTCTATTATTTTTACCACATCCATGGCAAAGTCCTTACAGTGTTTGTCCAGTCAATAATCATCATCAGTTGCCTTAGACAACCATTCACTTCCAACTCCTTTCCTTGGTAAAATGCCACTTACTGCAGGACACTCTCACTTTTTCCTAATTATGCCTAATTCTTACTCATACCTGATAATCAGGTCCTCACTTCGTCTGCCAGCATCATTGCCTCTAGCACTAAAACATAATTGGATTACTTGCATTACCTCTCATGATATTGTCCAGATTACTACCAATATCCTGCATCCCAGCCCCAGGAAAACACACCCTCTGCCTCCTCTTTCTGTCCTTAAAATAAAAAGGCCTATCTATAAACTCAACCTGAATGTTCCCAACTAAAACAGTTCTTCATTGGTGGTGATTGTCGTGATGCTCTTCACTGGGATGGTCTGGATCGATTTATACTCATCTGTTAATACTGAGAAAACATGACTTAAGAAATCGTAATGACACGATTGCAAATCGTGTCATTACGATTTCTTGAGTCATGTTGACGGCAGTGAAGGGACTTGAGCTAGAGTTCGTCACGGCCACGCTAGCTGGACATTCCTCTGTAAAAACTTGCATTTGTGGTCACAGAGGTGCCTGTGCTAACTTTCCTATGGTGTAGAAATATACCTAGTTGGATGAATCTTATTGTGGCTAGCTGGTCTAGTGGCTAACGCGACGGACTGGAGTTTTGAGACTCTATGACCGCGGGTTCAATCCCGGCCGGGGGTATGGTTTTAAGACTGAGAAAGAGTTGCTGGTCTCCAAGCAGTCTGCTGTAACTTATGCCTCATTCGTGACGACTCTTTGAATGCCCTCTGTTTGTTGACCATTTCCTTTGCATCTCCATTTCAGTTGGTACAGTCAATATGTTTTATCTGTGAGTCAATTATCACAAGGATATTCCTACTTTTACCAGCTGAGGAGTTAGTAGTGATTTATAATCACTGATTGTTGAAGTATATTCGTCCTGAAGAACAGAGAAGCGATTTCTTACCTTTAAATGTGCTCATTTAACCTTCATCAGTTTGATGTTTGTCCCTTTACTGGAAACTAATTCCCACTTGTAACGACTGCAAATATGTTCCTCACTGCTGATAACCTGTCTCCTTTTAATAACCTCAACCACCTCACATTCAGTGCTCTGGTGGCCTGGTGGTTAACGCTCTGGCTTCACACGGTGAGGGTCCGGGTTCGATTCCCAGCCAGAGTAGAAACATTGGACGTGTTTCTTTCCACCTGTTGTCTATGTTCCCCATCAGTAAAATGGGTACCTGGGTGTTAGTCGACTGGTGTGGGTCGCATCCTGGGACACTGACCTAAGGAGGCCTGGTCACAGACCGGGCCGCGGGGGCGTTGACCCCCGGAACTCTCTCCAGATAAACTCTCTCCAGATATACTTATCCAAGAGAGAATTTAGAGTATTTTATTTTCCTCCTTGAGAAGCTCCTCATCATTCAACACTTTAAACTCAGTCACTAAGATAACACAGAAACAAGTCATGGTGCAGTCACTAAGATAACACAGAAACAAGTCAAGGTGCAGACACTAAGATAACACAGAAACAAGTCATGGTGCAGACACTAAGATAACACAGAAACAAGTCATGGTGCAGTCACTAAGATAACACAGAAGCAAGTCATGGTGCAGACACTAAGATAACAGAAACAAGTCATGGTGCAGACACTAAGATAACACAGAAGCAAGTCATGGTGCAGACACTAAGATAACAGAAACAAGTCATGGTGCAGACACTAAGATAACACAGAAACAAGTCATGGTGCAGACACTAAGATAACAGAAACAAGTCATGGTGCAGACACTAAGATAACAGAAACAAGTCATGGTGCAGTCACTAAGATAACACAGAAACAAGTCATGGTGCAGACACTAAGATAACACAGAAACAAGTCATGGTGCAGACACTAAGATAACACAGAAACAAGTCATGGTGCAGTCACTAAGATAACACAGAAACAAGTCATGGTGCAGTCACTAAGATAACACAGAAACAAGTCATGGTGCAGACACTAAGATAACACAGAAACAAGTCATGGTGCAGACACTAAGATAACACAGAAACAAGTCATGGTGCAGACACTAAGATAACACAGAAACAAGTCATGGTGCAGACACTAAGATAACACAGAAACAAGTCATGGTGCAGTCTCTAAGATAACACAGAAACAAGTCATGGTGCAGACACTAAGATAACACAGAAACAAGTCATGGTGCAGACATTAAGATAACACAGAAACAAGTCATGGTGCAGACACTAAGATAACACAGAAACAAGTCATGGTGCAGACACTAAGATAACACAGAAACAAGTCATGGTGCAGACATTAAGATAACACAGAAGCAAGTCATGGTGCTCTATAACACTCCTCACTAATTCCTCATAACAGCTCACAACAGGTAGCAACCTCTCGTGATCACTGATTCAGTGTATATGTAGAACCTTGACCTAATAAAACATCTAATTGTAAATTTTCCAATGTTTTTTTTCTATATATTTATTAGTAAGGCTATTTTACTCTAAATGTTTGAAAAGACACTTATATATAGTTCAGGACATTTATTAGAGGAAACGTTTCGCCACGAGTGACTTCTTCAGTCCTAATACAGAGATACTGGCCTTGTGATTGTCACCTTGGTGTGCCTAATATACTTCATATCTCATTGTCAGCTTATAATAGCACTGAGGAAATGGTATGGTGATACCGACAAGATGTGGAAAAAGACACTTATGTACAGTTCAGGACATTTATTAAAGGAAACGTTTCGCCACGAGTGGCTTCTTCAGTCCTAAGAAGCCACTCGTAGCGAAACGTTTCTTTTAATAAATGTCCTGAACTGTACATAAGTGTCTTTTTCCACAACTTATAATAGCACTACTGCCCAACAATATATGTTAGATCTGCTGACACCAGTGATACTCTTTTCTGCCATCTTATTGGCTGGTCCTCTGCCAAAATTGTCTTCCCATCTTCTAGGACTCACAGACAGCGTATTCTTGACTATTCCTTATACACAACATTCTAAATGTGAATGTCAGTCGTGGCTTTATGTCTGTAGATGCTTTCCTTCATCATTACACTGTCAAATGTTGCAAAAAGAACACTCCAGACTTGACCTGATTTTCCTATACTTATTTTGCCATTCCTTTCTTCTGCCTAGGTGTGCTCTGTCCTTCAGTTTTTTCCTCGTGTTGTTTCGTCCCACTTTCGTTACCAGCATTGCCTCTCACACTACTGTCTCCACTTCCTTTTTCTTCCTCACTTTGTCCCGTCCCTTCCCTCCACTTCTTCATATATACTGGCTCCCTTAAAATCGTGAGTTAGTATGTGACTAATGGTTCAAGTCGAACCATAACGTCTTCTTAAGTTTGTTCCTCCTTTACATTCCTGGAAGGAGCCTGGGTCACAGGGATGGTGACTCCCGAATCCATAAAGACTTACATGCTAGTTCTCACCTGGTAATGCTAATTCTTACCTTCTCAAGCTCTTGACCCTGGGCTTCCAGACGCAAATTTGACACGGTGACGCGTAATTTCCTCAGCTGAAAACATTGAATCATGTATTAGGACGAATGTTATTTACATAATATATATATATATATATATATATATATATATATATATATATATATATATATATATATATATATATATATATATATATATATATATATATATATATATATATATATATATTCGGACATGTAGAGAGAATGGAGCGAAACAGAATGACTTCAAGAGTGTATCAGTCTGTAGTGGAAGGAAGGCGGGGTAGGGGTCGGCCTAGGAAAGGTTGGAGGGAGGGGGTAAAGGAGGTTTTGTGTGCGAGGGGCTTGGACTTCCAGCAGGCATGCGTGAGCGTGTTTGATAGGAGTGAATGGAGACAAATGGTTTTTAATACTTGACGTGCTGTTGGAGCGTGAGCAAAGTAACATTTATGAAGGGGTTCAGGGAAACCGGCAGGCCGGACTTGAGTCCTGGAGATGGGAAGTACAGTACCTGCACTCTGAAGGAGGGGTGTTAATGTTGCAGTTTAAAAACTGTAGTGTAAAGCACCCTTCTGGCAAGACAGTGATGGAGTGAATGATGGTGAAAGTTTTTCTTTTCCGGGCCACCCTGCCTTGGTGGCCACCCTGCCTTGGTGGGAATCGGCCAGTGTGATAATAAATATATATATATATATATATATATATATATATATATATATATATATATATATATATATATATATATATATATATATATATATATATATATATATATATATATATATATATATATATGTGTGTGTGTGTGTGTGTGTGTGTGTGTGTGTCGTGCCGAATAGGCAGAACTTGAGATCTTGGCTTAAATAGCAACGCTGATCTTGCCATATAGGACAAGCGAAAATTTGTGTATGCAATAATTTCGCCAAAATCTGAACCTAACGAAAAAAATACATTTTACTGTGTTTGTTTAGTATTAAATTATTGTAAACAAATCTAAAATATATTTATTTGGGTTAGGCTAAAATAAATTGTTCTTGTTATAATAAGGTTAGGTAAGTTTTCTAAGATTCTTTTAGTGCAAAATTAAAATTTTTTACATTAACATTAATGCACCCATATCCAGCATATAACCAAAAAAGTATCCAAAACGGTTGGGATCCTCTCCGAGATACGATACTACGTGCCGCAAAATGCCCTTCTCACACTATACCACTCACTTATTTATCCATACCTCACCTATGCTATCTGTGCTTGGGGATCAACTGCAGCAACACACCTAAAGCCAATAATAACACAACAAAAAGCTGCAGTAAGAATAATCACTAAATCCCATCCCTGGCAACACACCCTCCCACTCTTCATAAACCTAAACTTACTCCCAGTTCTGTACATCCACACTTACTACTGTGCAATCTACATCTACAGGGCCTTAAACTCTAATATCAACCTTGACCTAAAACGCTTTCTTGAAAGTTGTGACAGAACCCACAGGCATAACACCAGACACAAACATCTCTACGACATTCCCCGTGTCCGACTAAACCTTTACAAAAATTCAATGTATGTCAAAGGCCCTAAAATCTGGAATACCCTACCTGAGAACTCTAGAACTGCAGACACATTCATCACCTTCAAAACTACCATTAGAAAACATCTTATCTCCCTGATACACCCCGTCAACTAACTACACGAATACCACCTGGTGGTTCACACTTACACTCACTCACTCATTTGACCATAAACAGAAATATTAATCTCAATCTTAAAGTAATGAATCCTGTGATACTCCAATACTGAAACTATGTACTGTGCCAAAACAAAAGCATTCACATTGCTAAACTCACAAACTAGTATTTAGACACTTAGCCATAATACCAACTTACCTCATAATTTGTAATTTTTACAATTAAGAATAAAACTAAGTCTGCCCGAAATGCCTAGCCATGCTAAGCGTTCTAGTGGTACACTCTGTAATCACTATTTTACAACATGTAAACCACACAATAACCAAATTTCTGTAAAATCAACATTGTAATCCTTATAAAGAATAAACTTTGAATTTGAATTTGAATTTGAAAAAAAACATATCTTTAAACGTATGGGAGAAAATTTTTGAAAGGACTTAATCTTAAATGAGTTCTTGCTAATTGACCAGTTTTACATATTCGGCACGACATATATATATATATATATATATATATATATATATATATATATATATATATATATATATATATATATATATATATATATATATATATATATATATATATATATATATATATATATATATATATATATAAATAAATATATATATATATATATATATATATATATATATATATATATATATATATATATATATATATATATATATATATATATATATATATATATATATATATATGCAATAAGATCACAGTAAACAGGTGATTTCAGAATATGCAAAACAACCACTCTGAAAGAATAGAGAAATTCCAAGCGCTTTCGTGACTACTCACATTATCAAGGAACTATGAAAGTAAAGCATCCAAGGAAGCTATATAAGGGGTCTGGTCGGCACCTCACTATCAGATCCCACAACGGTTTAAACACGTGACGCGCGGCGAGCCAACTTGGAAAGGTCCTTGGCACAACTCACCCCACAAACTATTCTACCCAAGAAATAAGAAATTTTAAAGATTATTTGTCCAGTGTATTATTAAATTCTTCCCAAATTCTATTAATTATAAATGGATCTAATTTATATAAACCAAAGGAAATATTCATATTATTGTCAAAACTGCTTTTTATGAAACAAGATTCAATTATATTCCTGTCGACCATGGACTTGCTTGATACTACTTTCTCAACTTTTTGAAAATCAATTGGATGGTTAAAATCTCTTACATGAATAAATAGAGCATTGGAATCTTGTCCAGTTCTAATGCTATATTTATGTTGTTTTAATCTTAGTTCGAGATTTTTACCAGTTTGACCGTAATAAACTTTATCGCAAATTTTACAAGGAATCTTATAGACACATCCATCAGCATTTTGGGGGGAATTCTTTATCAAAAGTTTTTTTACTGTATCGAGATTTTTGAATACAACTTTAATATTAAAAGTCTTAAGAAGAGAAGGCATATCAACCAAGTTTTCATGGTAAGGGAGAACCAACATATTTTTATTTGAATAAGACTGGTTGTCCCTTTTTGGATAGTAAAAAGTATTTCTGGCAACTTTAAAAGATTTATCAATTACATTTCTTGGGTATTTTAAATCATTACCTATTTCATAAATTTTGGATATTTCCTCATCTATGAACTCAGGACTACAAATTCGTAAAGCTCTCAGAAACATTGATGAGAAAACAGACAGTTTGACTCTATCTTGATGCGAGGAATAATAGTGGACATAGAAACAGTTATTTGTAGGTTTTCTGTAAATTTTAAATTTGAAATCATTATTACCCTTAATAATTAAAACATCTAGAAAAGGCAATGAGTTATTTTCTTCTTATATAGCTTCCTTGGATGCTTTACTTTCATAGTTCCTTGATAATGTGAGTAGTCACGAAAGCGCTTGGAATTTCTCTATTCTTTCAGAGTGGTTGTTTTGCATATATATATATATATATATATATATATATATATATATATATATATATATATATATATATATATATATATATATATAAACACTGATCTCTGGCTGAAGGAGACTCGAACCTACGAACCTTGGCACAAGGTACGCAGTGCTTTACCAATCTACCCACACTGGACAATACCTTGGCGTGCAACTTGTCCAGTGTGGGTAGATTGGTAAAGCACTGTGTACCTTGTCCTAAGGTTCGTAGGTTCGAGTCTCCTTCAGCTAGAGATCAGTGTTTGCGTATATTTCGCCTGCTCTCGCGAATTCCTTGCATTGTTAAAATCTCTAGTAAGGATGATGCATGCAGAGGATGAGATGAAAAGCTGTAAGCCTTCTCCCTGAAAGCTGGCTGCCTTGGATCAACGTGTAACGCAAGTTGCACGCCAAGGTATTGTCCAGTGTGGGTAGATTGGTAAAGCACTGCGTACCTTGTGCCAAGGTTCGTAGGTTCGAGTCTCCTTCAGCCAGAGATCAGTGTTTGTGTATATTTCGCCTGCTCTTGCGAATTCCTTGCATATATATATATATATATATATATATATATATATATATATATATATATATATATATATATTTCATCAAGTCGGCCGTCTCCCACCGAGGCAGGGTGACCCAAAAAAGAAAGAAAATCCCCAAAAAGAAAATACTTTCATCATCATTCAACACTTTCACCACACTCGCACATTATCACTGTTTTTGCAGAGGTGCTCAGAATACAACAGTTTAGAAGCATATACGTATAAAGATACACAACATATCCCTCCAAACTGCCAATATCCCAAACCCCTCCTTTAAAGTGCAGGCATTGTACTTCCCATTTCCAGGACTCAAGTCCGACTATATGAAAATAACCGGTTTCCCTGAATCCCTTCACTAAATATTACCCTGCTCACACTCCAACAGATCGTCAGGTCCCAAGTATCATTCGTCTCCATTCACTCCTATCTAACACGCTCATGCACGCTTGCTGGAAGTCCAAGCCCCTCGCCCACAAAACCTCCTTTACCCCCTCTTTCCAACCCTTTCGAGGACGACCCCTACCCCTCCTTCCTTCCCCTATAGATTTACATGCTTTCCATGTCATTCTACTTTGATCCATTCTCTCTAAATGACCAAACCACCTCAACAACCCCTCTTCTGCCCTCTGACTAATACTTTTATTAACTCCACACCTTCTCCTAATTTCCACACTCCGAATTTTCAGCATAATATTTACACCACACATTGTCCTTAGACAGGACATCTCCACTGCCTCCAACCGTCTCCTCGCTGCAGCATTCACAACCCAAGCTTCACATCCATATAAGAGTGTTGGTACTACTATACTTTCATACATTCCCTTCTTTGCCTCCATAGATAACGTTTTTTGACTCCACATATACCTCAATGCACCACTCACCTTTTTTCCCTCATCAATTCTATGATTAACCTCATCCTTCATAAATCCATCCGCCGACACGTCAACTCCCAAGTATCTGAAAACATTCACTTCTTCCATACTCCCAGTCTCGGCTGAGTAGTTGAGGGGAGTAGACATGTGCTGGGGGGGATCTGGACCTACTAATTTGCAGGCCTACCCATTTCTCTCGACTGATAAGTCATCATTAAAACTCATACTGTTGGAAGACAGCTTCAGTGTTGTGAGAACTCTTATGTGCGAGTTGTGACTAGGGATATACCTAGTGAAACACTGGAAATAGTTTTCCGTTTTGAAAAGGCCCTCACAGGCCTCTGCTTCCCCTCTGCCTTTCATTTTACCTCAGCCTTTCGCCTCTATCAACATACAGTGTAGAGGTGAATTTTGCTAGTCCACTGCTACTCGTGCCTCTGAAAATGCGCACAACTCATCCCTTTACCAACCTGAGGAATAACGACGAGTGTGCAGTCCTACGTGAGTTGGTAACGCAGGTGTGCACACACTGAAAATTCGTCTTTCATTCCAAGACACGTGTGCTAGAAGTTCTGCAAGTTTGGGGTGAATAAATATTTGTACGAGTATTGCAGTGTTTGGTAACTCTTAAGAAGTCTGCCTCAGTCAGTGACCTTGAGCGAGGCACTGCATCACCTGCCTGAGACTTTCGCCCATATTGACTATGTGAAGAGAGGCGAATGTGGGTGCTCAGTTACCCCTGCTGTTCTCCTGTATCCCCCAACTCTCTCGCACTAACTCAGCTGTTCGCCTCTATCAACGTGCAGTGTAGAGGTGTATTTTGCTGCTCCGCTGGTACTCAAATATCTGAGTTCCGCACAGCTAGTCAACTCTGCCTACCTGAGAAATACAGAGGAATCTCCCATCCTGCGTGAGTTGGTGATCCAGACCTGACTGAGGCCTGCCAGGTGAATCCGACTGTGCCACTTGTACAAAATGTGTTATATCTCTAACTGAGGAAGATGTACCTGTTATTCTTCTATGCACTGAGTGTTTCTGAGAGGAATGCTGCATAGTTGGAACAAAACAAGAGTGGTTAAGAACAATTTAACGAGCATTGCAGTACCTGGTAACTTCTTTGGAGACGGCTTTTTAACTGTAACATGTCAGAGGTTCATCTATAAACATAGTAAGTTTGTGCTGATTTGTTTGTCCACAGAGTGAAAAATTTGTTTGTCATTCCTAGACACTTGTGCTAGCTGTGTTAAGTACTGCGGGTTTGGAGTAATTAACGAGTAGTGCAGTATTGGTAACTGTCGAGATGACTGTGGCCCCGTGAATGACCTTGAAAATCGCACTGCGACCCGCAGGCCACTACACCCATATTGCCTGTGTCTAGCGAGGTGAATATCCCTTCCTTGTCCCTTCTATTCACCGGTATCCTTTAACCCATCGCCAGTGTGAAGCTCCTGTCAGCTATGAGTATAGCTGATGGTGTTGACGTAGATGATGGTGAAGGCAAATTTGAAACATATTTTAGTAAACAGGCCCGGAAAAAGGAACGAGGCTTCCAGAGAAAGCTTGCTGAAAGTAATACAGTGGGCGCACACCCTCCCAAAGCTGTCAGGTTAGATTTCCCTAACAACACTGATCAAGAGACCAAGTTTAACTGGTTTTTCGAAGCTAGTGTAAACAATCATGAGAAAACGATCAAGTTTGTCCGCGATGAGGATAACTACGTCTTTGTGCCTAATGATTCAGCATTTATAGACCAACTTCTCACTCACGAATATGCCAACATCAAACTCCGAGCTGCCCCACCAAGGGCACCTAAAGTGCTTATTGTCATCTACAACGTCAACAAGCACTTGAATCCTCAATATCTGGCGTCAGAGCAAGTTACAAGCCCTCGTCGACTTTCCAACGGTCTGATATTAGCTGAGTGGACTGGCCAGGGGACTCTGCCACGCTATATTCACTCCCGCGCAGCCCTCAACAGACGCTATTACATTGCATTGTACAGACCTCTTCAACGTCGATGTTATAAGTGTCAACGCTGGGGCCACATCGCCAGGAAATGCCCATCTAAGTCACACTGGTGTGCAGTGTGTGCCAATGCTCATCCTTCTGAACGGTGTTATGCTATGATCAAACAGCAACAGACTGTTGCTAAACAATGTATCAATTGTAAGACCTCAGGAGTCACAGCAGCTCATGCTGACTGCAGTGTGAGGGCTGATCGCATCACAGCCAACCGCACTTCACCCTGTCCCCCTCATAATGGCCCCCCAGGACTACCAGGTGCCTCGGGTCTGAATACTGGCTCATGCCTGCCCTCAGACAATGGGGTTGAGCACCTCACCTGGGGAGCACGTCAACAGACCTCCATCACGTCGGCTGTCAATACCAGCCTAGCTGAGTCAGCTGACAGTCAGCCAAATAGCTCAGCTGACCGGGACTTCACGTCTCCAGATGTTCCAAGTCTTGCTCCTGTGGTATACAACCTGATGTCGCGCATAAAAGTACTGGAAACACAACAATTTCTCCTGAAACAACAACTTGAACAACACAAGGAAAGATGTGTAGAGTGTACCAATAACAAGATTGTCACAATTTGTGAAAGCAAGTGTAAGGCTGCTGAACAAGGTGGTGGTGGTGTTCTTAATTACAGTAATGACGAATATAATACTTGTGTTGATAACTGTAGTGAGCATCATAACGAAGGCTATGGTGTCAATGATGTTAGTAATAGTGATGAGCGTAATATAAGTGGTGGTGAAGAGTGTGATGAGGGCAGTTGTGTCTATAATGTTAGTAATAGTGATGAGCGTAATTTAAGTGGTGGTGAAGAGTGTGAGGAGGGCAATGGTGTCTATAATGTTAGTAATAGTGATGAGCGTAATATAAGTGGTGGTGCAGAGTGTGATGAGAGCGGTGGTGTCTATAATGTTAGTAATAGTGATGAGCGTAATTTAAGTGGTACATAAGAACATAAGAAAGGAGGAACACTGCAGGAGGCCTGCTGGCCCATACTAGGCAGGTCCTTTACAATTCATCCCACTAACAAAACATTTACCCAACCCAATTTTCAATGCTACCCAAGAAATAAGCTCTGATGTGAAAGTCCCACTCAAATCCAACCCCTCCCACTCATGTACTTATCCAACCTAGATTTGAAACTACCCAAAGTCCTAGCCTCAATAACCCAACTAGGTAGACTGTTCCACTCATCAACTACCCTATTTCCAAACCAATACTTTCCTATGTCCTTTCTAAATCTAAACTTATCTAATTTAAATCCATTACTGCGGGTTCTCTCTTGGAGAGACATCCTCAAGACCTTATTAATATCCCCTTTATTAATACCTATCTTCCACTTATACACTTCGATCAGGTCTCCCCTCATTCTTCGTCTAACAAGTGAATGTAACTTAAGAGTCTTCAATCTTTCTTCATAAGGAAGATTTCTGATGCTATGTATTAATTTAGTCATCCTACGCTGAATGTTTTCTAACGAATTTATGTCCATTTTGTAATACGGAGACCAGAACTGAGCTGCATAATCTAGGTGAGGCCTTACTAATGATGTATAAAGCTGCAGTATGACCTCTGGACTTCTGTTGCTTACACTTCTTGATATAAATCCCAGTAATCTATTTGCCTTATTACGTACGCTTAGGCATTGCTGTCTTGGTTTAAGGTTGCTGCTCACCATAACCCCCAAGTCCTTTTCGCAATCTGTATGGCTAAGTTCTACATCATTTAATTTATAAGTACTAGGGTTATGGGCACTCCCAAGCTTCAGAACCTTGCACTTATCTACATTGAACTGCATCTGCCACTTTTCTGACCAAGAATAGAGTTTGTTTAAATCCTCCTGAAGTTCCCTAACATCTACGTTTGAATCAATTATCCTACCTATCTTTGTGTCATCGGCGAATTTGCTCATATCACTAGTAATTCCCTCATCAAGATCATTGATATATATTATAAACAACAACGGGCAGAAGACTGATCCCTGTGGAACGCCACTTGTTACAGATCCCCACTCGGATTTAACCCCATTTATGGACACTCTCTGCTTCCTGTCAGTGAGCCATGACTCGATCCACGAGAGCACTTTTCCCCCAATGCCATGGGCTGCCACTTTCTTTAACAGTCTATGGTGCGGAACTCTATCAAAAGCCTTACTAAAATCTAAGTAAATAATATCAAATTCTTTATTGTGGTCAACAGCCTCAAAAGCTTTACTGAAGAAAGTTAATAAATTAGTTAGACAAGACCGGCCTCTTGTGAATCCATGCTGAGTATCATTAATCAAGCTATGCTTATCGAGATGGCTTCTTATAATCTCAGCTATAATTGACTCTAGTAAGAAGAGTGTGATGAGAGCGGTGGTGTCTATAATGTTAGTAATAGTGATGAGCATAATATAAGTGGTGGTGCAGAGTGTGATGAGGTTAACCATATAGACATTAATGTTGAATACAATACTGTTGATAAATGTAATGAACACAATGTTGGTAGTGGCGCTGGTGATGACAGTTGTAGTGTTGCATGTAATGTTAGTGGAGGAGAGAATGTGAGTGGTGGTGGTGTCACCTATCATACATTCACACATAAACAGCGTCATGCTCTGGGTTTACGAAGACTCCCACGAGGCCTTACAACTGGAGGTGCACTTACAAAACTCGTGGACAAGGGTAGCACTGTTGACATTGATAAGGTCTGCTATTTATATGAACAATTTTTTCATTATGCTGAGAAACTCAAGATGATCCCAGGACTACTATAATGGATCAAAACTCGTATAAACTTTCTATATTAAGCTGGAATATTGCATCACTTAGAAAAAGACTTCCTGAACTTCATCATAAAGTAACCACTGAACCCATTGATATTGTGTGTCTACAAGAGTGCAGAGTCCCTGAAAAATCCCAACCCCCTAAATTACCATCATTTGTTGCATATAACCTCAAATCTACTAACTCTTGTGTTCTATATATTAAAAAATCGTTTCCCCATCAACTTCTTGCACACAAGAAAACAGAGGGGCTACAATATCACGGTGTTAGGATTTATATTGGGAACTCTGCTCTCAACATATTTAACTTGTATGCTCCTGCTGATAAGTTTAATTACTTGGAGCTTCCAACTTGTGCTCATTCTGAGCCTACTCTTATTATTGGCGATTACAATGCGAGACACAAAAGCATTGGAAACTCACAGTTTGGTAATCGTAATGGCAATCAACTGTTGTCACTCTTAAACAGTCATGATAATGTCCAAATTGTAGGTGACCTTGAACCCACACATATCTATGGAGGCGTCCTTGATCTGTGCCTGGGCTTCAACATTACTTCTGCCAGCTGTGAGTCTTCCATTGTAACAGATATAGCGTCTGATCATTTCCCTAGGCTAACCTCTCTAGATATTGGTAATACTATCCTTCCTGGTGGGATATTCAAACAAAAACGTTTTAAATGTTCCCACTGATCAGCATGATGACTTTGTTGCACATGTGACTGACTGGTATAATTCCTATGAGTGTTCCTCTGTAGAGACTAACAATGACCTTGTGAGCAGTATTCAGAACTACTTAGAGCCGCCACTGCAACCTCTTGGTGCTCTAAACCCAACAAACTTCCATAATAATCATACCTCCTTCAAAAACCATACTTATTACAATGATTCTAAACTTCGTACACTGAAACGTACTGCTCGCAGACTAGGCCTAGCCTATAGAAAACATCGTACCCCTGGAATGCTGAGGCTCTTCCAAACTGCCCTTGCTGCTGCCAGAGAGCGTATGACAGAGCTGCGGCAAACAGACTGGGAAAAATTTGTCAACGGTCTTAATGCTCACACCCCACTTAGCCGGGCATGGAGGGACATAAATAGAATTAAGGGTAACAGAACTGGGCAGATCGCGCACCCTCATCCCTTACATAGGGCGAATGAGTTAGTCAGTGCTTGGGCTGCTACATCTAGCTATGATAATCTTCCCAGTACCACACAGGCAAAATTAAATAACAAATATTATGCAAGGGAGAGACTTGTTTGCTTTATGCTCAGCAAGGCAGATGATTGCAACATTCCTTTCACTAATTATGAACTTGATGCAGCGCTAACTAAGGGCAACTCCACGTCGCCTGGTGAGGATGGTATTACTTACAACATACTCAGATTGCTGTGTCGAGTACCAGGTAATCCATTACTTGAATTATATAACATGAGCTATGTAACTGGGGAGCTCCCTCAATCTTGGACCAACAGCCTCATCATTCCAATTCCTAAGCCCAATCAACAAAATGCATTTCGCCCAATATCTCTTACTAGCCGCTTGTGTAAAACATTTGAGAGAATAATTCTTAATCGTCTCTTGTACAGAATCAAACAATTTTTGTCTCCCCGGTTACATGGTTTCATGCATGGAAGGAGCGTGCATCATTGCATAGCCACCTTTCTCACCCTGCACACTGACAGCTCATACACTGCCTTCCTTGACCTTAAATCCGCTTTCGATGTAGCCAACCGACATGTAATAATTAGTAAACTTGCCAGAATGGATGTTGGAGGATGGCTTCTCCGCTGGATTAAAGGCTACCTGTCAAACAGAAAATCGTCTGTGTTGTTCCAGGGACATAGAAGTGTAACTAAAGACTTTGAATTAGGAACACCACAGGGAGGTGTGCTCAGTCCCACACTGTTCAGTATTCTAATTAATGCATTACTTAATGCTATGCCTAGTCAGCCCCATCATTATGTGATTAGTTTTGCTGATGATATAATGATTCACACCACTGGATTCTCCAATACCCAAAACATTCTTAATCATGTACTAGCCTCGTGTCAGGACCTGGGGTTGATAATCTCTACTGATAAAACAAAGATTCTCAATAGGCGTCCTCCTCGACAGAGAGGCACAGTTCGTCAGATCCAGTTGCATGATGGGTCTCTTCTAGAATATGTAAGCAGATACAGGTATCTAGGCTTTGAGGTTCCACTACTTGGACCTGTTGTAACAAGACTTTGTCGCCAATACAAAGAACGACTAAGAGCACTTAGAGTTGTGGCAGGGCTTCACCCCAGGTATGGTGCTAATGTTAAAATTGTGAAAATGATGTATCTTGCTTATATTAGATCATTGGTTGATTATGCTGCGCCACTACTTGCTCTTGTGTCTGACTGGAAGCTTGGAGGGCTGGAAAAACTGCAGAACGAAGCAATGAGGATCATTTTAGGATGCCCTCGTACTGCCAAAATTTTAAATATGCAAAAAGAACTTGATATTCCAAGCATCAGAGATCGTGTTACTGAAAGAAATATCCTAATTGGGGTTAATATGCTCAGGCAAGCTCATTCAAACCCCTGCACAGAAGCCCTCCAAACTTTCCTCAGCACTGGTGAACACTCCTCCAGATGGATCGAAAAAACTGGAACCGACCTCCGCATGAATCAGATACATGATCTATGTCAAGTAAGGCAACAGCGGCACTTCTCCGCTCCATGGATTATTTCCCCATTCCAAACTACCATTCCTCCATTTCCCCCAAACTACTTCTTAAATCACAATCAAAACTTCGCCTTGAAGCCAAACATGAGGCCTTAAGCTGTATTGATAACTTAGTCACAGAGCACACACTCTCGCAAATTATTTACGTTGATGGTTCTGTTCACCAATCCACTGGTGCAGCTGGTAGTGCTGCTGTTGTCGTACAGAGTGATGGCTCTCTTAAAGAAATTGGAGCACGCATCAATA